>NW_015505313.1:1800309-1806292 GCF_001515645.1 Sinocyclocheilus grahami | reverse complement strand
CGGGAAACCGATGGTTGTCCCTCTCCACTCGAGAAGAGAGACAAACGAGAACGGAGCTTTTTCAGCGAAAAGCTCTCACAGTGCACGCAGATTGCCCGCTCGAGGACATCGCGTGCGTGCTCCTCGCCCAAACACACAACGCATAGATCGTGTGAATCATCGGGTGTCAGAAACCGCTGACACGGATGTACACACTTTCTAAACGCTCCGCTAGTGCTCGCCATAGTAGAAAAAGAAAAAGCTCTTACTTTGCTTTTGGAATGCACGCTTCAACAGAACGGTCAGTGAAGACGAAGAAAGTGATGATGTGCGCTACCGGCGCCTATTTTGTACTAGTCGCGACGGTAGTGACGTCATGGCTGTCGCCGGCCAAACAAGTTGGTGTTTTTTCAATGTAGGCTTCAGACACGGGTCACGACGAGGCGTCCCCCATAGCGACCCCTAGAGGACGCAGTTCGAAGTTCCACGAAAGGGAACTGTCCTTGATGGCATCTCTTTATAATAGTTTACCTTCATTCATGTCAGACCTGTCAGTGGGCCAGATACTAACTAACAGCAACAGACTGTGGCAAAGACCATGTTTTTCTACATACAGTGGTTTCTTTGAACATTACAGTATACTGTTGGTCAAGACAAGAGCATTAACAGAATTTCAGTTGAAGAAAGCTCTAAGAGAAACACTGATCCTTCGAAAATCATTCATATATGCTGATTTGGTGCTCAAGAAACATTTCTTATTGAAACTGTTGAACACATTATTAATTTATCTTTAACTTGTCAGGTTCAAACGAACACATGAGGGGTGGGATTTTGTTAATTTTTAGATAATGTTAGTTCATATGAATGCCCTGCATATAGCTTCATTTTAATATGAAAACATTTACAGATTTGTAATAATAACAAATACAATTTTTACACACATCTGATTGATAGGTAAAACCGTGTGCTCTTACTCAGTGCTGCTGTTAATGGTGTGGTTATTTTAGCATAATTATATTGGTTTGCTTCAGTTCAATAGCATTAATTTAAGGAGGTTAAACGCCATCCAAGCATTTAACGCGCTCTATTTACTTCAGTCTCCAGGTAATGTGCTCCCCAGCCTAAACTTTTAAATGGTAGTGTCCATGTATATATTTTTTCAAAGCCTTGCAGAGATGTTCTGGCCTCTGTCCTCTGTGATTGTTTCATGCTGTATGTTGCAAATATGTCTACGTATGAGGGAAAGCATAAATGTGTATTTGCTAGTCTGCACCCAGAATCCCACTGCCATCAGGTGTAGAAAATGTCCAGAACATTGACAAATACATCCTTTCACAGACTTTCACTGCTTTTGGAGAGACGGAAAAGTCCATTAATTTTGTTTATGCAACACAAATTGATATGTTTGGTGTATATAAATGAGATACGGTTAGGAAACTTGGTTGAAATGAAAAAGAAGTCTTTTGGGCACACGCCCAGAGGCCTATCTCTGACTCTAGACTAACTTTTCTTTTTCATTCTAACACCATTTACATCATGCCACATATTTGTTTTTCTGGAATATTTATTGTGTAAATGATCTCTTACAGAATCTATTGTAGTTGCACAAAATTAAAGTTGCATTTCAAATATCTGCCAGCTACTTTAGGACATGTTTAAAAGTCCTATATTCATGGCCAAGCTCACTGTACTCTATGGTGGTAAAAGAAAATGTTATGACGGTGTTAATTGACGAAGCAGAAAAGGCTATATATAGTATACAGCTGTACTGAAACATCTGCAGTGTTAGTATTGAATGTCTACAAACAAGGGAACCTTAAAAGTTAAATAGTAAAATGTACAGCTTAACAACAGTAATATACCTCAAAGTTATAAACCTAATCATCTCCCCCCACATTATGGTTTTTTAATAGAACCACACACAAATACATTCACAAATCAGAGACTCTACACTGAAAAACATGTGTGAAAGGTTTAATCACATTTATAAATTTTAAACACATATAAAAAGTATGTCAGAAAGAAATGGAAAAATTATGGGTACAACAGCTTGCCACTGGGTTTTGCCCCAGTCACGTGGTTTAACCCTTAATATCTCAGTGTTATTAGACTGGAAATCTGTTCTGTAGACTCTTGAAGACTGAACAATATAGTGACAAACAGTAACAGCACAACTCCCAAATATCTATGCAAATATCTGGTTTGGGTGGGATAGTTAACTCACCACCTGGTTAAGGTTAACGGACATTTCAAACAACCAATGTTCTTTTAGTATTATTTATATGCAATATTATATTATTTTTTATATTTTCATTATCATTTTATTTTTCATAAATGTTTAGTTAATTTTAGTACTTAAACTTATTTCAGTTAGTTGCTAAGGACGAATTTCACATTTAAAATTTTCCAAGTTTTCATGTAATATTTATATTTTATTTTAGCTTAATGTAAATTACAAAAAATATTTAATAGTTTTAGTTAACAATAACAACGCAGCAAACAAATAGGAACTTGTTTTTGCTTCCTAATTTTTCCCTAATTCTTTAAATAAGTGCATGTTGTTTATATTAAATATGAGATTAGATTAAATATATGGACTGTATGTTCAATAGCTACACCAAAGGACCATTTATGTGATCTCTCTCTAGACAGACAGACAAGGCAGGCAGACAGAAATGTATTTGAAACCACCATTTGGTTAAAAAAAGGTTAAAGTAAAAATGATGAAAAATCTTCTACTCTCTCAGGGGAAAGAACATAAAAACTGTACTAATATGTACTTTTAAGGTACAATAGGGTATCTAACAAGGTACAAAGATTTATCTTTTAGCCTTTGTATCTTAGGGTACTGCCCCGAACAGCCCCAATTACAGCTTTGTACCTTTTTTTTGAGAGTGTAGCACAGGATGCAATGAAAGTGTCTTTTGCATGTTCTCAGGCTGTCTCTGGGTGGCACTGTTTGTCAGCAGAAAACTCTCACAGAGCCGTTAGTTTGACAGAAAGGGATGTGTCTGTATGTGTATCAGTTTAGGTTTCAGCTTATGTTACTATAACAAACATGCACATGCATAATATCACATTGACAATTTATATGTCCCCTTGTTCTGCAATTTGTACCCACAGGGCTACAATGGTTCAATTTTCACTATTGCTTTCTTTGTATTCCAGCTCCTGTGTGTCCTCATTGCTGAAGTAGCAGGGGGCTGAATTTTATTCCACAGATATCTGAGAAAGGGAATCCAAAAGCTAGTTTGAGAACATACAGTCAGCACAGCTACTGTTTACTCCACACACAAACACGTAAACACAGCACTTAGGAATTTCAAAATAAGTTGAAGAAAGAGCTTACCACTTCACACACCTCTCTGCCTCTTGCCTTTCTTTTTATTTTTTTCCTTTCTTGTGTAGGTTAATGATAGACCTCTATCTTGGCTCAGTTTTCACAAAAGGGTGTCTGCTCCAGGTTACTTCTCTCTCTAAAGAATGAACTCACCAGTAGAAATGCTCATTAGCGCTGAAGAAAAAGCCATTCTTTACGTCCACCAAAACCCATCTGCAGATGTTATGTAAATTAGCCAAACACATAATTTATTAGGAGCCATAATAAAGAGTTGCAAAGATCTGTCTGAGATGGTTCACAATAACATGCTTTACACCTTAATACAGCAAATTCCCTGGTGAATGATTCATTCACAAAAAAGAAAGAAAAAAAAACACATCATTGCAAGGCAACAATGCCACTGGGGCAGCTCATGAGCGTTTCTAGAGGCAATTAGGAAAAAAGTTTGGTGTTAAAAACATTTATTGTCATAAAGTTGGGAAGTGAGGCTGACCTGTTACTCATTAGCAGAATGGATCCTGTCATAGAGTGAAACATTCAATTTTCACTATTGCTTTCTTTGTATTCCAGCTCCTGTGTGTCCTCATTGCTGAAGTAGCAGGGGGCTGAATTTTATTCCACAGATATCTGAGAAAGGGAATCCAAAAGCTAGTTTGAGAACATACAGTCAGCACAGCTACTGTTTACTCCACACACAAACACGTAAACACAGCACTTAGGAATTTCAAAATAAGTTGAAGAAAGAGCTTACCACTTCACACACCTCTCTGCCTCTTGCCTTTCTTTTTATTTTTTTCCTTTCTTGTGTAGGTTAATGATAGACCTCTATCTTGGCTCAGTTTTCACAAAAGGGTGTCTGCTCCAGGTTACTTCTCTCTCTAAAGAATGAACTCACCAGTAGAAATGCTCATTAGCGCTGAAGAAAAAGCCATTCTTTACGTCCACCAAAACCCATCTGCAGATGTTATGTAAATTAGCCAAACACATAATTTATTAGGAGCCATAATAAAGAGTTGCAAAGATCTGTCTGAGATGGTTCACAATAACATGCTTTACACCTTAATACAGCAAATTCCCTGGTGAATGATTCATTCACAAAAAAGAAAGAAAAAAAAACCACATCATTGCAAGGCAACAATGCCACTGGGGCAGCTCATGAGCGTTTCTAGAGGCAATTAGGAAAAAAGTTTGGTGTTAAAAACATTTATTGTCATAAAGTTGGGAAGTGAGGCTGACCTGTTACTCATTAGCAGAATGGATCCTGCCATAGAGTGAAACACGACCACTGAACACTGTGAGACTTCATATCCTCTTTCCTCTCACCCCCACATGCAATCATCCAAACAAGTGAAACACAACATTTAATGACATTTTAAGTGCGAAAACCTTACAAAACTGGGGTTAGTGAGGATTCTACTCGAACTGCCTTGACACACTGTCTTGGATATCCTTGTTCCTTTTCATGGGAACTTCGAACTGCGTCCTCTAGGGTTCGCTATGGGGAACGCCTCGTCGTGACCCGTGTCTGAAGCATACATTGAAAAAACACCAACTCGTTGGCCGGCGACAGCCATGACGTCACTACCGGTGCGACTATAGTATAAATAGGCGCCGGGAGCACACATCATTCTCTTCTTCGTCTTCATTGACTGTTTTGTTTGAAGCGTGCATTTCTGTGGTAAGAGCGATCTCTATTCATCTCATTATGGCGTTCACTAGCAAAGCGTTTAAGGATGTGTGCATCCGTGTTGACGTTGTTTAACATCTGATGACACACACGATCTATGCGTTATTTGTTTGGGCGAAGAGCACGCAAGTGATGCCTCCGAGGGGGCAATCGACGTGCACTGCAAGCGTTTTTTCCAAGGGAAAAAGCTCCGCTCTCGTTTGTCTCTCTTTTCGAGGAAAGAGGGGCAGCCATCTTCTTCCCCGCGATTCAGGACCCGCTGCTGCTGAGGCACGGAAGGGAATGAGCTCATGGGGATCGCAGGTGGATCTGGCCGATGAGTTTGAAGAGGGTTTCCCTTCGCGATCATCAGCTGTGCACGAGAGTTAGCTGCTGGAGGATGATGTTATTTCATTAACATTGTCTGATTCAGGGGCCAGTGCTCTGCTGGGATAAGCCCAGCAAAAGCAGGAAATGTTTGAGGAGGGCAAAGAAGCTGCGGCTGAGCCTTCCCAATCCTCCTGCCCTGCGTATGATGAGCTTTTGGAAATTATGGATCACGCCACGGCGAGGCTTTACTTGCCGTGAAGTGGGTGAAGAAAGTGACGTCGCGAAATATCTCGATGAACGTTATTTTTCTGGCCATAACCCTCCAGCTCAGGTGAGCCTTCCTTTCTTCCTGTTTTCCATATAAAGATTGAGAAGGAATGGAAGAGGCCGTTCTTTCCTCACGCATCCATCGATTCCAGCATACGAGTTATGCCAACATCGAGGCGATGCGAGAAAGCGGTTATGAGAAGATGCCCCTATAGAGAGACGCTGGCCAGCTATCTCTCTATGGGTGAGACGTCCTCTAAGACTCCCCTCCTTGACATCTCGCTCGGATGCCAGGGCATACGCAGCAGCAGCAGGTCGGGCTGTCGCTTCATTGCACACGATGGTGATGCTCCAAGCATATCAGGCTGACCGGCTGAAAGACCGGGATAGAAGTCCAGGTC
>NW_015505313.1:1791834-1798764 GCF_001515645.1 Sinocyclocheilus grahami | reverse complement strand
TTTGGACAGAGCTCCGACGCGGGAACCATGGTGGGTGAGTACGATCCATGTCTAAATATATGTATATAGCTGGTGGTTGTGTGTATAACCCTTTTGCTAGTTTCTTTGCAGTGTTTCCCGGGACCTGTGTGTTTCTGTCCCTTTCTAGGGTAGGTCCTCGATGGGCACCCCCTCTGCTGGGTTCAGAAACCGGGTGCTCGACTTGCAGTGTTACACTCGTCGATATATGTCCAGACGGTAAGAAAAGCCGGGTTTCGGCTTCATACTTCCTGGATCATGCGGCCATAACACAGGCTTCTGCGGCAGCCTTCGTGATCATCAGGCCCCCGGCGCATCACTGAAAAAATTTCCTGGACGTCCGGGCTGGGGTTACGCTTTCATGCTACTTTGACTGGTCTACCGTATCTGGGTCGCTCTGAGGGGCTTTCCGATCACCAGGATATCCCCTCTTCTGAGGCATCGAGCGGGAGGTATAGGTGCCATTACGAGAACCTTCCTGTGTAAATGCTGTCTCGGGCAGTGCTCCCCTCACCTTTGAGGGTTGTATTTGAGCTTGCCTCTCCCGTTTGGCCCAGTACTTTCGGGTATCTGCAAACAGATGCTTAGAAAACTCTAAATCCAAATACTATGGTAAGTGCACACGTTAAGTTTTCCACACTTTTCTACAAATCCATATACAGTAAGTGGTAAGTGTGCACGTAAAGGCTTTGCCCACTTTCTAAAATCCACATAAGTGGTAAGTTTGCACGTTATGCTTTGCCCACTTTTCTAAAATCCTGTACGATAAGAGCTACGCTCAATAGCTTCGTGCTCTTTCTGAGTGGTTTAAAACCCCGGTTCCGCCTTGGGCACCAGTGGCATGCACTCCCCTCAGCATGGTGGCGTGGGTATACCATTCCCCATAACGACCCCTAGAGGACGCAGTTCGAAGTTCCCATGAAAGGGAATGTCTCAGGTTACTTATGTAACCATGGTTCCCTGAGTAGGGAATGAGACACTGTGTCCTCTAGGTTTCTTGCCATGCTGCGGACGCAAGCTTCAGACGAAGAAGTGAATGATGTGTGCTCCCGGCGCCTATTTATACTATAGTCGCACCGGTAGTGACGTCATGGCTGTCGCCGGCCAACGAGTTGGTGTTTTTTCAATGTATGCTTCAGACACGGGTCACGACAAGGCGTTCCCCATAGCGAACCCTAGAGGACGCAGTGTCTTGTTCCCTACTCAGGGAACCATGGTTACATAAGTTGCTTCAAGATTTAAAGTTCACATGAAATCAAAATGAACCCACTTTAAGGCCCGTTCACACCAGGATGAATATTCTGGAGGATAAACATTAATTTGAATGAACGGCTGTTAATGTCTCTGAACATTTGCATGCCGTCATTGGATTTTTTTTTAACATAGAGACGTTCTAATCTCTGAGATTTGTGCTTTTGATGCCCAGAGCCGCTGCTATTTCAGCATCAAACTACAATTTGATGGCACTTATGCACAGACTAAATACCATAGCAAATAAAAAAAAATGAACGGCTGTTTGAAAACATCTAAATAGTGTTTCACTATTTGTCTGTGTCAAGCGGGTGTCAGAAACAGAAAATTCTGTAGAGCTTTGTATATCGGGGGGACCAGCATTCCTATAGCCTAAGCGCCACCTACTGTCAGAGAGACAATTAACATTTTCATTTTCATCAAACAGCCCATCTGCTGTTTTTTATGCTTTGGACTGAACGGACAAATAGAATACAAAAGTCGAATTGAATTTTAATGGCGAACATTCAGGTTCATGTGAACAAGACTTTATCTTAATACATGTTCCAGGTATTATTGTGTATGATTTATGGATGCTTATTGAACAATTTATTTTGTCATCAAAATGCTCTGGCTCTGAAGCAATTTTTATTTTTTTTACTTATATCCATCATAATTTCTAAATACTTCTCTTCCAACCTTATTGAGATAAATTTTCCCAATTCAATTAATTCTTGATGGATAAAATAAAAAAAAGTTAATCTACTTTAATTTCTCATTAAATATCCTATTTCCATGTAAAATGTGTCATTTACTGGTAAAATGGTTTGATAAAAATTGTTTCATGTTGACTTCAAAAGTTTTACTTACTAACACCTCTCTGTGTGTTTGTGTGTGTGAGTGTGCGTGTGTGTGAATGAGAAAAAGAGAGAGAGAAAGAGAGAGTCTGACAGACAGAAAGATAGATAAAGAAAGACAGATAAAAGCAGTGATCTGGATCAGAGGATATGAGGAACAGAAATGGTCATCTGGGACATACAGAAACACAAGTGTGTAGCAGTAGCTCCAGTGTTATGATTCATTTTATTTCTACAGGAGGCCTGAACTTCCAATCATAAATATGTATACCTAGATGCTGCATTAGCAACTGCTCTTAACTACAGTCATAATTCTGCTCACCCGCCAAATTGAAAAGGTCAAGATCTGCCCGTAAACACAAGATGAATTTACAGATGCAGCATGCAATTACATTAACAACCTATTACATCAACAGGCCGATTTTCCCCAAACTTGGTCCAGTCATAAATGTCAGACAATTCAACACATTGCAGATAATATAAAATCCAATATTTAACAGTGATGATAAAATGCTCTTGTAAATGGATCATCATAGAAGAAGTCTGAGTCCTTAAGTTCTAATGAAAACAGAGACACAATGAAAAAAATTAAATATTATATTACAGTATACTACAGTTCCAAAGCTTGGAATCTGATTTTGAAAGTTTTTGAAAGAAGTCTCTTAAACTCACCAAGGCTGCATTTATTAGATCAAAATGACAAATAAGATAACTCTATCTATCTATCTATCTATCTATCTATCTATCTATCTATCTATCTATCTATCTATCTATCTATCTATCTATCTATCTATCTAGCTGTCTAGCTGTCTGTCTGTCTTACTTGTAATATACTGTATGCATGTCAAAATATTGCTGACCCCAAACTATTATATTACTTTATATTGGTTATTTCAGAATACTAAATGATTTGAAATATATTTTAAAATATGTCAGACAAATCCCATCTCTAGAAGAGAGATAAGCAGAAGGGAGAGAGAAAATGCTATGAAAAGCCTGACAGTTTGACAAGGGGTCACTGATCAGAAGAATGACCAGAGGAGATAATGAGAGACCAAAAAAGACAGGGAAATGAATGATGTCTAAATGATTGATGGCTCAGTCACAGTGTGAAGTAATGATGACTTTTGCTTAAATACGTTACAGGAATTTAAACCATAGATACTTTTAACACAGAGACCTATACAAACAGATATCAGGTGTCTCGAGAATAGACCGAAAAGAAAAACTAAATCGGTTGCTGCTGGTAAACAGGTTGCTAAAAACATCCACCTGCTTTTTATTTAGGACGTCCTCTAACAGAGAATGACCTCTCACTCTGCAAATTTCTCTGCAATGGTCCATTGGAGTTTCAATCATCAGATTGGTCATTAGTGTGACTGATGACCTCACTAATTACAACTCATTTGCTGCTAGACAGTCAAACATTAAGCAATTGTTCACAATCGCACCAGCCATTTTAACAAATAGGTCGAAAAACTGCTAAATGTTTGACAAGCATAAATTATGTCTTGAATACTTGTAGCTGTTTCAAATGCAAGACAAATGCAAATGTGAGGCAAAAATCATTTTCAAAGAAAGACTGCTCCATGACATACAGTGTATATATGCAGAAAGTTACAGATAACTTTTTTGTATAAAATAAATATTACTGCAAGATAGACCGGCTTGACTTTGCCTTCAACTTTCCACAGTCATAGCATTAAATCGCAAAACACTCCAAATACAGCACATCATTGAATTATGAAATCAACACAACTTTTTCCCAGAAACATACAAGCAAAGTTTCAGCGTTAAATGGATTTATGATGTCGACTCCTACGCTTGACAGCACTTATTTTCTGACACCCGAACGCCTACTAATTTTCAAAGGTTGCCTGTGCTTTACAGAGCTAAACTCAAGGGTCCACATGGCATTGAGAGCTTAATTTGAGATGTGTGAAGACCTCATCGATGGGTTTCAATGGATATCAGTAATGCTGCTGGAAATTTGTGGCATTGAGCATTTGGTCTGAATATGATTCCAAGCATCAGGTTTCCACAAAAAAAACATGTTAGTTTAAGAGAGTTGACGAGTTCTGGAGAGGTCGCGATGACCTTTTTCACAAGTGATTTGTGAAATGGAGTTGAGGAAACCAGTAAAATAAAAATGTCCTTAAATATGGGACATGCCAACAGTGCTCTATTGGAAATCATTCAGTCCTCCTCATGAGTCATAGATGGTAAATCACACTTTTTATTGACTCTTTAATTTAGTGAAACCAGGCCTCTTTCACCCACGAATGGGACCAAATATGGTACAGTATGAATTGGAGAGAAGGCAGAAATCCAGAGTTCAAACTTATGAAGTGGATGAGAGAAGAAAGTTGGGGAGACTTGTGAGGAAAGAGAGAGAGAAAAGAGTTGCCTCCGGGCCCTCTTTATCCTCATCATGATGCTTTGTAAATTGTGTTTGGCTGTTTTTTTGTTTTTTGCCTGTAATTTGTGTGTGTATCCAAGGCCTTTGGGTAGAATTTGTTCAGATTGTCCTTGCTCTCTTTCAGCGATTCTAGGTGCTATAAAACCTTTGTGACACACACTCACAAACAAACAAACACACACTTTCACATCAACCTCTGGGGCTCATGTGGTTGCCAGGGTTACCAATATCAGGCTGATAGTCAGGAATACATAAACACAAGATGCCTCTTTCTCGGTCCAAAATCCACCTTAACGCTGAGATAAGGAGCGAGCACCTCATCAAAGATGCTTTTTTTCTTTTCTTTAGCCAGCTGGATGTAGAACATGAGTAGTAGGCTTTACTGTCTTTTCATATATTTGCTACACTTTGCCACATGACTCACGAGTACTTGATTCTGATTGGTCAGTCTTTGTATTGAGAAGTCAAATATTTTTGTATAATGATCGCTGAACTACATATTTAACTGCCATCCATTGCAACATGCTGGTGTCACCTTCCTGCATCTCGTATTGCTTATTGGTCTCAGTCTTTTCATACTAATGCCAGTTAGAATACCCATTTAATATGTTCAGCATTAAAACTTTGAAAGAGAGAGACGCTCAGGAGTCGCCAGGCAAAGCAAATGAAAAACTAAAATATATTTTAGACGAACAATGAACTGATAAGAGAAAACAAATAGCTGTGAGTGTGAAATAATAAAAGATGTCTAAATAATGCATTGTTAAGACAGTACAGAATTTGACATTATTATTTCACAATAATTATTATTATTTATTCATTCATTAATTTTTACTGACAGCCATTGTTGTCATTTCAGGTCTATAAATTTATCAGTAGGATAATGGTATAATTAAGTGTGGGGCTGCACTTGTATGTTTTTCCACAATGTTCTTTTTCACAGCTGCTCCGTTTTCAAGGCTTTCTATTCACGTGGAGCATCCTGTCACAGTGAAGCTCTGAGGTGTAAAAGGCCTGTGTAAAATGTTTTAATGCGCACTGACAGTGTTTTGTCATGGACAAATGCATCTAAATGATACTTTTATTCTCTGAGTTACCAAGATTTCCCCCCTCAATGGCTAGGCTGTGGTCAATTAGTCTGTACTTGGTCAGGATTCCCCTCTGCCCTGTAATCTCTGTTGCAATGTCACTTATTTGCAAGATTATTCTGGACTTTAATCAACAACCACAATGAGACCACAAAAAGGTTCAGACCAGGAACGACCAGGATGAATGAAACAATTATTGCTGTGAAAGAAGCTCAAAAATTGTTCAATGTGTTCAGTGTGTATAATCACCCTCGCTTTCTCACACAAACACACATGCAGCTTGCTTCACAGCTGGGTTCATTCCCTTGGGAGATGGCCATGCTCTGAGGAAATTGCGGAGAGAAAGTTATCGCTATTCTGTCTGTCGTCTCCAAATAGCATCTGTTGTGCACTTAATGTGGTTTCAGGAGTAAAGCTAGAGTGGCTGGTGCCTCTCTCGCTCTCTCTCTCTCTGTGTGTGTGTGTGTATATATATATATATATAAATTCATTCCCGAAGGACAAAAAAGACTACCACTACAAATCCGTTTATTCCCTTCCTATTTCTTTAAAATACCCTCTTTTTCAATTTATGTTTAAAATGTATTACTACACACAAGGGAAAGTGTGTAAAGGCCAAAGGTCAAAACTATTGCTGGAAACCAAAAAGTCACTCAAAGTCTCACCTTTACATACTAAAAAGCTTGTTCTGATAACCAGAAACAATGGAAAATGTTTGACAATCCCATTTAGAGTGCTTAATATGGTTGAAGTGAAATTAAATTAAAATGGTCTGAATCCATGTTATTGATCTTATTGTAAACAAAACAATTAAAAGTGACAACCACTTTCTATAAACAAAATTACTTTCCTGCCATTTTTAAGGCATCAAAATGGAAGCTGATACGTACTGTTTGAATGAAACTGCTGTCAGCAAATACACACAAAATCTAAAAAGAGAATTGTAACACCAAGCCAGCAGAGGGAGCCCTCGCCCGAGTATTGGCTGTTAGCACTCCCTCTGCTTTCTCTGCAACCACTTCCTGTTTAGTGGCCATATTAACCTGGCCACCACATGACTGCTTTGCGAAGTATTGCCAGTTTATCCTGCCTTACCAAGTGTTTGTATCGCTGCATTCTTACCACGTGTATGACCTGTTTATCTGTTTGTTTTGAGTTCTCTTTTGGATTACCCCTTTTGCCTGGTTGGACTGCCTTACTGTGTTTTTGACCTCATTGCCTGTTTTTACTGACCCTGAGCTTGGTTTTGTTGGACTGCTTCAATAAACGTCCGCATATGGATTCTTCCTCGGCTTCCGCCTCACCCTCATTACAGAAT
>NW_015505313.1:1790842-1791763 GCF_001515645.1 Sinocyclocheilus grahami | reverse complement strand
AGTTTAAACCTCGAGCTTCAGACAGAACTGGCCTGCAAGGGTGGTTCACTATGGCTATCAAGATAGATAACCTGCTGAGAAACACTCCCAGGAGGAAATCTGCTCGTCTGCCTCACTCAAACTTCCTCCCTACAACCACCGTCCACCAAGAGCCCATGCAGATAAGCTATGCACATTTACCTGGTGAAGAGAGGACTCGATGTCATCAGCATAATCTGTGTTTTTACTGCAGTGAAACAGGCCACCGTAACGTCGAGTGCCCACACAAAGCCCGGGGATCCACCACTACTATTAACCAGTGTTAATCAATTCTCTCTAAGTTCAAAAACGTTTTTGATTCATGTTCGGCTGACTACTAAGAATGGTCCCATTACTTTGACAGCATTGATTGACTCCGGTGCTGCTCTGAACCTGATCAACAAGGATATTGTCAAGAGATACAGTCTACCTACATTACAATGTGTACCCACCATTTGCATCAGCGATGTCAACAATAAACCTATTGAGGGAGGTATCACCAGACAAACTGCACCTGCCCAGCTACAGATTGGTCTGTTCCATAGCGAAAACATCTCACTCTACATCATTGACTCAACCATGTATGAAATCATCCTTGGACATCCATGGTTATCTGTTCACGATCCTGTACTCTCATGGTATCATGGAGAACTGACTCACTGGTCCAAATTCTGCCTCACCCATTGCATGAACATCAACATGCCAAGTCCATGTCTCGCCATGAGTGTTGAGAGTCCGGTCTCTGACTCCAGTCCCAAAATTCCTACTTGCTATCATGACTACTTAGAGGTGTTCAGCAAGTTCAAAGCTACACAGTTACCACCTCACCGCCCCTGGGATTGCACCATCGACCTTCTGCCCAATGCCATGCCACCTAAGAGTAAAGTCTACCCACTATCACGC
>NW_015505313.1:1754681-1789996 GCF_001515645.1 Sinocyclocheilus grahami | reverse complement strand
GTGAAATTCCGCTATCCGCTCCCTCTAGTTCCTGCTGCCCTGGAGCAACTTCGTGAGGCAAAAATATACACCAAGCTAGACTTGAGAAGCGCTTATAATCTCATCCGGATCAAGGAAGGCGATGAGTGGAAGACTGCATTTCTCACCACCAGAGGTCACTATGAGTACTCGGTAATGCCTTTTGGGCTAGCCAACACCCCAGCTGTGTTCCAATCATTCATTAACGAGATCTTCAGGGACATCTTGAACCTGTATTTTATTGCCTACATTGACGATATTCTGATTTACTCCAAGTCTGAAGCTGAACACATCAAACATGTCCAGGACATCCTCTCTCGTCTCCTTAAGCACCAACTCTATGTAAAAGCAGAAAAATGTGAGTTCCATGTCCAGAACACCACGTTCTTGGGGTTTCACATCAGTCATCAAGCAGTCGAGATGGACACTTCCAAGATCCAGGCAGTCACGGAATGGTCCCAACCATCCACATTCGAGGAACTTCAAAGATTTCTAGCCTTTGCCAACTTCTACCGGCGTTTCATCAGAAACTACAGCACGACCACCTCCCTGTTGACGTCTCTTCTGAAGGGGAGGCCATCCAAGTTAAAGTGGACAAGCGAAGCCACCACTGCTTTCACAAAACTCAAGACAAGTTTCACTTCAGCACCTATCCTGACCCTAACCTCCCATTTGTAGTGGAGGTGGATGCATCAGACTGTAGAATTGGGGCAGTACTGTCACAGCATCATGGTCAACCAGCTAAATTGTACCCGTGTGCATTCTTTTCAAGAAAACTCACTTCGGCCGAAAGAAACTATGATGTTGGTAATAAGGAGTTACTATCCATGAAAGCTGCGATAGAGGAATGGAGACACTGGCTGGAGGGAGCCGTTCACCCGTTCCAGGTTATCACCGATCACAAGAATCTTGAGTATGTGAAAAGTGCCAAGAGACTTAACCCACGTCAGGCCAGATGGTCACTGTTCTTTTCAAGGTTTCAATTTACTGTCACCTGTCGCCCAGGAAGTAAGAATGGCAAGGCAGATGCCCTCTCCAGGTGTCATGATCCTCCTCTCCAAGATCATTCTCCGGAATCCATTCTTCCTTCCTCTGTAATTATCGCTCCTGTAAACTGGGACATCATGGATGAGATCCAAAGAGCCACACAGCAAAATCCTCAGCCTGCTTTGTGCCCCCCGTACAAACAATATGTTCCCCAGGATCTACGACAACGGGTCATGCAATAAGCTCTATTTCACCAGGTGTTTCGAATTTATGGCTTACCCGAAGAAATCGTCTCGGATTGAGGGACTCAATTCACCTCTCTGGTGTGGAAAGCTTTCTGCCGACAATTGGACATCAATGTGAGTCTGACGTCAGGCTATCACCCACAGTCAAACGGTCAAGTTGAGAGACTCAATCAGGAGATTGGCAGATATCTGAGAACCTACTGCAGCCGGGAACAGAATCGGTTGGCAGAATTCTTGCCATGGGCGGAATATGCCCAAAACTCTTTAACCCATGCCTCTACAGGACTCACCCCATTCCAATGTGTATTAGGATACCAACCTCCATTGTTCCCGCGGTCTGGCGAACCTTCCTCCGTTCCTGCAGTAGATGACTGGATACGTCATTGCGAGAGGGTGTGGGATAACGCACATGCTCATCTTCAAAGAGCTGTACGAGTTCAAGAACTCCAGGCAAACCGAAGACGGTTTGCCTCCCTACCAACCGGGACAGAGGGTCTGGTTCCTGCTTCCGATATACTGGACCCCTCACTCATAGAGGAATTTCATCGAGCCAGGCCTGACTCCGCATATGGATTCTTCCTCGGCTTCCGCCTCACCCTCGTTACAAGAATATAAGAAAAATGGAAAGTGGGGGAAAAAAAAATGGACAAAAACCAGAAGAAAAACCATGAACATTTTAGAATATAAAAAAGCCAGGATTTTACCTGTCTATAAATACAACTAGTTGCTGCAATCTCTGCTGCTGTATACACAAGACAATTTGAGAGTCAATCCTATTTGTGACAATTTGAATCATTTGAACACTACTGCATTAACATACAGTAGCTAACAGATAAGGCACATACAACAACTGTTATTTTATACACTGACTAAATTGAAATCACTTCCTATGCCGCATTCAGCGGGAATAAACAGAAGGCACATTTATATGTGTGTTAGCTCTCAGACAACATTGCTAACATACACACTTCCCACACTTGTCTATATGTAAATATGTTTATCCTGTACGCAAATTCATCCAGTTGGTCCATGTTTTAAAACTGACATTGATCCGCTGTGCTGCGTGTCAAAATGTAGGCCTAAGTATTAACTAATATGGTTATTATATTTTATTGGCATATGTTATCTGTATAAATTATAAAACACTATTATGACAAGGTAATGTTTAATTTACTATATTATATAAATTTATTACATTTTATATTATCATCTTACACATGGATTATCATTTTCTATCGTGTATTTCTATAATAAAAATACATATCTGATATGACTTAATATATAATAAGCATCAAACAAACAATATAATTCTTATTCTCAAGGATTAAAGAGTAAACGGAAAAAAAGAAAAACGATTGCACAACCATCAATTAGGTGGCGATATGCACTAAGCATGTAAATGATCATTGAACAAAAGAAGAAGAAAGAAACAGCATGGCGCTTTTTCTTAGCGTCCATTTCCATAGTGACTCGTCGATTCGTCGCTCTGTTGAGAATGTCTTGAGTCTTAATCAGGAACATACTCTGTGTTGAATGAACTTACTCCCGGACGCATTCAGCGGGAATAAACAGAAGGCACATTTATATGTGTGTTAGCTCTCAGACAACATTGCTAACATACACACTTCCCACACTTGTCTATATGTAAATATGTTTATCCTGTACGCAAATTCATCCAGTTGGTCCATGTTTTAAAACTGCCATTGATCCGCTGTGCTGCGTGTCAAAATGTAGGCCTAAGTATTTTTATCTACACACATATTAAATATGTGCCCCCCAGCAAGATACACCATAAAGGCCTGGTAAAACACCAAGGATGATATCTATAATTAGGGTGACCATACGTGCCATTTTCCCAGGACGCGTCCTGGCCAGGATTTCTATATTGCCTAAAATATCTAGGTTTTGGCTTTGTTTGCGTGTGCAGACCGATCGGTGTATGACATCAAAATACATCGAGAGCATTTTGAAAGCATAAGGAACCGTCTGTATGGTATTTTGATGTCATACACCGATCGGTCTGCACACGCAAAAACAAAGCCAAAACCTAGATATTTTAGGCAATATAGAAATCCTGGCCAGGACGCATCCTGGGAAAATGGCACGTATGGTCACCCTATCTATAATGATAAACATATAGTTTTAAAAATCCTTATATGATATTGAACTACTACAGACCTGCAGTGCAGTTATGTTTGTGTGGATGTTAATATAGTTATAGCTCTCTTTATAGTTATCATTATTGATTTAAACAGCCCTTAACAGCCAAAGGTATCCAACTTGAGCATGTTTACATTGACCAACTATTGAAAAATTGCGCAACTGGATTGTAGAACATGTCATGGGTGAACAGATCCCTCACAACGCTCCTATGTCTTATCATAAATATGTGATTATCATAAATTTTAGGGTCTTGTAATGTTACGCAAGCGTATATAACCAAGGCTATATACTGTGAAATTAAACTGTTCTTGTTTTCTAGTTAGACTAGGTTTAGAAAGATAACCATTTGGTGCACTAGCTTAGTAAACAGCTAGTCAGTTGGCCTGTTAGCTTAGCCTATAACTTACACAAATTATCAGTAAAACAAAATGTATTAGCAAAACAAGATATTATGGCTATGAATTAAGAATAAACTCCAATAATTTATTAATTAATTCCATCATTTTTGTCAAATCAAGGCTACATTGCTCAAAATTTTCTCTCGTTTTAGTTAAATTGTGGCCACGATATAACTAACATGAGGGAACATACCTGTATTTGTGCAACGTGGCCATGATTTAACTACAACATTGGCCAAATTTAAATAAAACAAGGGATCAAATAATAAAAAAATGGCCATGAACTAATAAGTCATGGGAACAAATGTCCACAATATATATTTTTTCTTCCACATGTCAAGTGCAGGGCTCTGTAGTGATTTCTGGCATAAAACTGAATATTTAAAGACAGACTATAGGCCTAGGCTTCACAGCTCATCAGGGCCCCCTGCTGGACTGGAGCCCTCAGCAAATACACAGCAGGACCAATGCCTTTATTTGCCTTTGAGCACAGGTTATGACTTTATATTGAGCACTGCATTTTTTTTGTTTTTGTTTTTTTCATATATTTTTGCAGAATGCACTTCTAGTAATGGGCAACAGCTGTTACCTCATATTTTTGCGTTTATACATCACGTTTATTTTGAGTGAGAAAACATTACACGCTGATTCAAATTCAGAAAGCAATCATTTATAACAAATGCAGTAGCCAGTAAGTCACACTGTTTCTATGAATAAAAGGTGAGCCAGCAGCCGCAGACGCCTGATAATCATCAGACCTTTCCTTTTCACATGCTTTTCATGTTCAGCAGCTCTGCGAGCAGAGAACTAAGCTGTATTTTCATCATTCTATTCAAAAATGAAATGAACAGATTTGGGTCTCAGATACTACGCTCTCTCAGCCGTTTGTTCTGTAAATTCTCCAAAAGTTGTTAATTTGACAATGTCTCTCATTAGCACTCTGTGATCAGGTTTTCAGAAAAGAAAGACAACGATAAAAGTATACTTATTAGGGACAGTGCAGAATGTCTGATAGTTGAGATGGTGTGAAAACATTAATTAAGCTCAGTGATGAATGCTTTACTCCCCTTCTGTTACGAATGTGAAGTTCTCCATCCTGTAGCCACGCAGAGGCTTAGATCACGTCAGAATTGCGAAGGTAAATTTGTCAAACGATGTTGTGAACAGACTATTCGGTTGTTGTTTTTGGGAAGTGTGACATCTGGAGCATGTGCAAATGTTGACAATTGTTCTGTTTGCTGAAAAATAGCAATCCTTTGCAGTTTGGATATTATTTTATTGCATATATCAACCTGATTTACTTCAAGGAGTACTAACCCAAAATTAGCACTGTGTTCCCATTTGGTGTGCTGACATTAGCTCGTATAGTATTTATGCTCATGGCATCTTAACTGGTTATGCAGCAAATATGAAGAGTTCAGGTTGCATTAAATAAATCCCTTTAATGGCAGCATGTGAGGACGTATCTGCTGCCTTGTCTCTCATCCAGCACCCTCTGTGATGTCAGGTTTTACTTAAGCACATGAAATATATAATCTGCCTTTGGACTTCGCGCCTTTTATAATATGAGTGGCTTTATCTGCATACCAAACAGAGTGCTGCATGATTACACTTGAAATGTATGTGGATTTTTCATCATTTGCATAAGATGACTGTTGTTGCCTTTTTATTTCTTCTTTTTAATCTTTATACACTGTAGCATCTTTTTGTCAGAAGGGCTCAGTTCTACGGTTGAGTAAATCCAGCGGGTGTCTTGAGAATGTTTTATTGTAGCTTTCAGAAATCTGTGGTTCTTTGCTGAATGTCAGTATGGATGAAAATCACTTTAAAAGAGAGAGGAATTTTAGCATGGAATAATTTTCCTCAGAAGTCCTGAAAGTTTGATCACTATCTTGGAAACGGCTGGACTGTGTGCAAAAGAACATACGCCATGACATTTTTTGTGATTTTATCAATTCGTTATTTTGATCCCCTAATATTCCATTTCCCAGAAAGCCATTTTAAAGACACAGATCTCATGTACAAAGAGCTCTGATAGTAATGTGTTCCAACAGCCTAGCGTCCTCCTGGTATCAGTGGGGGAAAATAAATCACAAACACAAGGTTCTAACCCTAACATTAAAGGATCAGTCCTCTTCATGTTCAAAGTTTCATAATTTTTTTCATCAAACCTTTTAGAGTGCAAAGATGAAAGAGCATTCTTCCTCTCTTTATGACAGATCTAGAGAATAAAGAGCAGGTGTCATATATTGTTCAAAATGGTTGCAAGAATGACCCTTGTGGTATATTATGTTCCTCTGTGTTTTATTTTCTGGGATGGTAATCAAATGGTTCAGGTCATACTTAGAAGGGAGAGGTTATTATGTGAGTATAGGAGAGCACAAGTCTAAGTGGACGTCCATGACATGCGGAGTCCCACAAGGCTCAATTCTTGCACCGCTCTTGTTTAGCCTGTATATGCTCCCACTAAGTCAAATAATGAGAAAGAACCAAATTGCCTATCACAGCTATGCTGATGATACCCAGATTTACCTAGCCTTATCTCCAAATGACTACAACCCTGTTGACTCCCTCTGCCAATGGATTTATGAAATTAACAGTTGGATGTGCCAGAACTCTAGGGGTCAAACAACTAAAAATCAAGCCAGGAATCTTGGTGTGATTCTGGAGACAGACCTTAGTTTCAGTAGTCATGTCAAAGCATGTTTTGTTTCCAGTCAAGACTTGGAGAAACTTGTTCATGCCTTTATTACCAGCAGGGTGGACTATTGTAATGGTCTTCTCACCGGCCTTCCCAAGAAGACCATTAGACAGCTGCAGCTCATCCAGAACGCTGCTGCCAGAATTCTGACCAGAACCAGAAAATCTGAGCATATCACACCAGTCCTCAGGTCCTTACACTGGCTTCCAGTTATATTTAGGGTTGATTTTAAAGTACTTTTACTCGTTTATAAATCACTCAATGGCCTAGGACCTAAATACATAGCAGATATGTTCACTGAATATAAACCTAACAGACCACTCAGATCATTAGGATTGAGTCAGTTAGAAATACCAAGGGTTCACACAAAATAAGGGGAGTCCGCTTTTAGTTATTATGCCGCCCGCAGTTGGAACCAGCTTCCAGAAGAGATCAGATGTGCTAAAACATTAGTCACATTTAAATACAGACTCAAAACTCATCTGTTTAGCTGTGCATTTACTGAATGAGCACTGTGCAATGTCCGAACTGATTGCACTATATTATATGTAAAATTGTTTTCTATTCTTAACTGTTTTAAATTTATTTTAAACCTCTTAAATCAAATTTTTTTGATCATTTTAAAAGTTTTTAAATTCCTTGTTTTATTGTTGTGATTATGTTTTTATTTTCTTTTATGTAAAGCACTTTGAATTACCATTGTGTATGAAATGTGCTATATAAATAAACTTGCCTTGCCTTATGGGGTCAGGCTGATTCAGGTCATGGGCATTCCTGAAATAGGTTTAAAGTGACTTGAAAGACACTTTCCATTATTCTTTCTAGAAGTATACTGTGAAAAGATGGGGGTGGGGGTCGCAACATCTTTTACAAGGTTTGTTTAAGAAGTCATTCTAAAAGGGTTTATGTAGCAAGTCAAGAGGCAAGAGGATGACATGGAAATCATTTTTCTATCCTTTCCAATTTCTTTCTCTTTATCCCTTCCAATTGTGGTAGAACCTTCAGGGCAAAAATGTACAGTGCTCTGATTTGACCCTTTTATGACCCAAGTCGTTCAGAAAAACGCATGGGCTGAAAAGGGTAGGGAAGTCAGAGTGCCAGACTAAGAGTTTTATACTTCAACTATATATATCTATAAATAAATCACTGTGAAATGATATTTAACCCAGGTTTTACTCTAATGTCTGTGATTGCCAACAATTGTCTCTTTGCTGTAAATTATCTATCTGTTTAGAAATTTGGCTTTTGAGATTGAAAAGTTGAAAGGAACATTTTAAGTGAGCATAAAAGCAAAATGTACCCCTATTTAATGCGTGCTATTCCAAAGAAGAAACAGATGGTATTTTGCTATACAAAACATCTTTCCTTTTAGGCTGTACAGGTTTGTTAATCATTTGGCAAATAGCTATCATGTGTTTAAAATGAAGTAATATTGCCTCCTGTCACATTCGTAAACTTTAAGGTCAAAGGTGCATTTTGCTGTTGGATATAATGTATAACACAGTGTGTTCTGCCCATATTGGCAAAGTAGTAAGTCATTCAGAATATTTTCATTCAGTGCACAGTAGAGATACAGCATAAATTCAGCCTGATGGGATTGTTTTCCCTGCACTAAACCACTGCCCAAGTATGATGCTTTGCAGACTCTGTCTGTCAAACTGAATTGAGGGAATATCGATCTGTGAACTGGTCCAACACCTCAAATATGATGAATGTTGATGATATGTCACTGGAGGACATTATATAATACCTGGCAAACCTTGAAATGGTTGGAGTGGGGCATTCTGCTCATTTCAGCGTATTTTAAAATTAAATAGTTGGGTAAGCCACCTTCTTGTAGACGTTTAAACCAATTGTCACAGCTTTGCTATCAAACTCATGGTAAATATTATATGTTTGGTGTGAAATAGTGTCAAAATGCCAATTTAGAGCAGTGTAAAACTAAATCCTGTTTGCTATTTTTTTTCAGAAGTAGATGTTTTATTCCCTTTTGGTTCTTCAATAAGAGTGTAATAATCCCCACCCCCCCGTTTCAAATTATCGGCAGGTTTTTTAATTTCCTGGCTCAGGCTATTGTGCGGTAGAGAGCAAACTCTAGGTCTGAGGGGAGTTTGTTCGTTTTGGGAGATAAACAAACATATTGAAGGCCAGCAGCTCAGGTAAATAATTTAGTTTGAAGTAATTCGCTTGTCATCTTTTGTTTTCCTCACTTGCAGATGAGGCAGTCTATCAGTGAAAGGTCCACTCGAATGACATTAAGACATTAAGTGCTGGAATCATGCTGTACTTCAATTTACATATGCAAAATGAATGTTCTGTTATATGAAAAATGGTTTGCAGTTATAAGTTGCTGAGAGTTACATAAATTGAGTTTGGTTATCATGGATGTCAAGGGTAGTTGTATAAAAACATGTATAACATGTTTTTTTAATGAATATTTTTAGTTTAGGTTAATATTCATTAAATGTCTAAGGGAAGGTGTTTATTTTATGTGGTGTGATGGATTACCAAGTTTTGACCATTTTTAATTACATCTGTTCATTTTAAATGATCCTGTGGTCTGACAAATTAGTTTTAAAAAATCTAATATTTCATGCAGTCCCTCAATAAATATGAGCTCATAAAGCTGCACGAATAATCATTATAAAATGATTACCATTATACTTCTAAAATGTGCCTTAAACTGTGTGTATTCATTTATTCAAATGTTTTGAAAGAAGTTATACTCACCAATATGGGCTACTTAATATTGCTGTAAACCATGTTTTTTTTTCAAAAACAAACAGAACAAAACGTACTCGGTGTAACGCTGAGTCAGAGGCGTGCGGATCCATTTGCAGCTTTTATTAGAATAACAGGCAGAGTAAAACAGGCAGTATTCAGTCAACAGCGTCACGTACAGCAGGGGTAATCCAAGGGAATAAACAGTGGCAAAGCGAGGGTCGGGGCAGGCGGCAGAGAATCACACTAGTAAGAACAGTCCGAGGTAATACACAAGAGATGACAAGATAGGGGATAAACGCTCAGAAATGTAGCCAGGGCAATACAAGACTTCGCAACCATTGAGAGTCTGGGAGCTGCTTAAATAGGGAAGCTAAGGGGGAACACCTGTGCCGTAATCAGCCCCAGGTACGGGGTGTCTGGGAAATGTAGTCCATGAACGTTAGTACTCGGGAGAGGGTGCCCTCCGGAGGCCATCGGAGAGAGCCACAGAGGCCTGATTCGTGACAATAGCAAACACAACACAATTTGTAGAAGTTGAAGGGGGGAAACTTAATAAAGCATTTTTGTACAGGTAATGAATGTATCTATCATGTGATCACAGAGAATACACCAATACTGATTTTGCCAGGATCGGATGAATCACCTGTCCATCATTTAGAAATGGGTCTTAAAATGTCATATATTTTAAAAACGTTGATATTCTGAAGGAAACATCTGAAGAGAGTACCACCTAGCCTTTGGAAGACATAAGGACTTTTGTAAAAAAAAAAATGCTTTTTAAAATGTTGTCAAATATTCATGTTCTTGATGTGGATATGTTCCTTGGTTTATGTCGATTCTGATGATATCTCATTTGACATTTTTACTCTTCGCTGTACTGAAGTATATGAAAGAACTGAGCTGCTGAGGAATGCTAAACAGATAGCATGCTAACTAAAGCTTATGTGTCTTCCTTTTCACACTTAAAGATCTCTTCCGCATCAAGGGGAACATGTGCCCTCAATGTGGCACACTGCTATAAATGGTTTGACTCCTGTAGCGAATCAGCTCATGGGGAAATATGAATAATTAACCATAACTAGTTATAATTAACTATTCATATTTTAGATCCACTGTAGATATTTAGCTGACCACTCAGGGTCAACCGTCTTGTCAATTCTAAGAACGTTAATTTCCTGGTTAAAGGAAATAACCTTCTTACTGCACAATTCTATAAGTTTGTAACGTAAATCTGCATGATTATTGACTCCGGTTATGAGTAAACAATGAACACATCAAGTGTGATACAAGTAAGGTTTTATTAACTACATAAAAACTTAAACTAGTCTAACATACTACACAAACACATTAAGCCGGTCTAACATAAACATACACACACACACACATACAGTTGGTATAGGAAAGGGTTAAAGTTTAGCACTAAAGAAAGAGACATAAGGAATGACATTTATGGAACCATTTTGCATATTCAGCAGATCTAAAACCTGAGGGAAAACGTCAGATTCTTAGTTCAAACAAACCTTGTAAAAAGGTGTAACTGATACTTAATGCATCAATTAAATCGACTAAGTTTGATACTTGCGTATGTCTGAAAAAGATTCCTGATGCAATCTTAAGGCCCCAAGATCTTGCTGAAGTTGGTTGATGAAAAAGAGCTAGTTTGAGTCAGAATCACTTGATGAATGAAAAGGACTAGGCCGGAGCCTGGCACGAGCTTTGGTATCCTGGAGCGTTTCTCACATCTTCATCTTAGCATCTCACTGAACCACCGAACAGGGCGGGTCACATGGAGTGTGGCCTTTTAAAGCCTGCAGAGATTCACGCCTCTCAAGATGGGTTCGTCCAATGAGGAAGGCTGAAATCCCAAGCGGGAGGTTGGAAATACTGAGGATTTTTATGACTCTTTGTCTGTAAGCATGGTATTTTGCATATGTAATTCGCTGGAGTGTTGAGGCACAAATTAGTACCGATTCTTAGAACATCAATATGTTGCAGAGGTATCAGCATGTAATATGCACTCTCAGTTAGATCATCCGAAGACGAATTCATAGATACTAGACATGGTAGAGTTACTTATATGAATGAGTGGTTTATCGTAAGCATGAATAAAAATAGTCTATAATACAACAGATTAAATACAACACAGCAATAATATACACAATGGCCTGAAGAAAATGGGTGTTCATTCAAAGAAGGTTTTCCTATGAATTAATTAGTAGAAAAGTCAGTTTCTCCTGTGCATTTGTGCCTTTCTTATGAGGAAAATGAGGGAGTTTATCCCCTGCATTCCTTTTAGGCCATAAAACCAGTGATATCAGCATTGGTTACCATGGAACCAGAGGCCTGTTCTGCCTTTCTGAGGTGTTAGGTGCATTTCGGGGGAAGGGTCCATAGACCCTCGTAATTGGCCATTTGGTTAGGTGATGGGGAGTTCGATATTATTTGTTAAATATAACAAAAAGTTGTGTGTCTGATTGGTCCAAATGCTACATAATTCCCCCCTTTCGAACGTTGTTGTCCATCCAATAGACAACAGCGAGCGACGTCAAAGGTGCAAAACAATCCAGACACGCCCCTGCCACTCACGGCTGGGAGACAGTGGTGGCTTCTCTGGCTATTGTTGCCTCCAGGAGTGGTTGTGGGGCCATGGTGGATGCTGTTAGGTGGTGTGCTGTGGTGATGTAGGCTGTAGCAAGGTGAGGGTCCTCGAGCTTGTGCAGCAGGTGTCGAGGCTGTGTCACCTGTTGAGTTAGTCTGGGTAAGATGGTTGTTTCCGTCGTCGGTTGAGGCCAGTTGAGCACAGACTGTACCTTCCTGTCATCCATAGCTACCCCCTCAGCACTAATGATGTAACCAAGAAAAGAGGTAACTGTCTGGTGGAACTCACATTTCTCCCTCTTGGCATATAGCTGGTTGTCAATAAGCCTCTTAAGTACAGCCCGCACGTGCTGCACATTTGAGTCCAGGGTATCCGAATAGATCAAGATATCATCTATATAGACTATGACCCCCCGATTCAGCATGTCCCGGAAAACATCGTTGATGAAAGCTTGGAAGACTGAAGGACTGTTTACCAGGCCGAACGGCATGACGAGGTATTCATAGTGCCCTGACGTAGTTGAGAAAGCCGTCTTCCACTCGTCTCCTTCCCGAATGTGAATAAGATTGTAGGCACTGCGAAGGTCGAGCTCTGTGAAATATTTAGCAGTGTGGAGTTGTTCTAGAGCTGCTGGAACTAGAGGTAGAGGGTACCGGAATTTGACTGTCATCTCATTTAGACTGCGGTAATCGATGCATGGCCGGAGACCTCCCTCTTTCTTCTTGACAAAGAAGAAACTAGCTGACACAGGTGAGGTGGATGGTCTAATGAACCCCTTTGACAGCTCCTCCTCAATATACACCTTCATGGCCTCGGACTCTGGCTGTGATAGGGGGAAAACTCGGCCTCTAATGGGGTTTGATCCTGGAAGAAGATCGATCGCACAGTCACTGAGTCGGTGAGGAGGAAGTTGCGAGGCTTTAGTCTTACTGAAAGCGTCAGCAAGAGGGCTGGTCAGCGAGTGACTGGGACTGGGAACCGCTTGAGACGGAATGGATGGAGGAGTGCACGGCTCAGGCATGGTGACGCGAAGGGCCTGTAGCATCCTCACCATCTCCTCGGTGATCGAGGTGAATCGTTGCAGCTGTTGTTGATGAGACACTAACATGGAGGCCTGGGCAGAAACCTTGGTGGTTAGCTGATAAATCGCTGCTGGTTCCGTGTGTGGCGAAGTCTTCTGTAAAGCTGAGTCAGAGGCATGCGGATCCATTCAACCATAGAGAGTCTGGGAGCTGCTTAAATAGGGAAGCTAAGGGGGAACACCTGTGCCGTAATCAGCCCCAGGTACGGGGTGTATGGGAAATGTAGTCCATGAACGTTAGTACTCGGGAGAGGGTGCCCTCCGGAGGCCGTCGGAGAGAGCCACAGAGGCCCGATTCGTGACACTCGGCACTGACGCAGTGAAACTGCATGGCCATTGGTTTGTGCAGTGTATTAAAAACGAACCAATGGCTCGGCAGCGGAGCTGCACGAGCCTATGGTGGCACAGCTCACCAGAGCCCGCCAAATTGGGTGAGACATCTGGCGATATAAGCGTGCACTTCGCCATAGGATCCTCAGGTTACTTCGACTGAAGCGACGACCGAGTCGTGCAGCTACATAGCATGGCCAGCAGCACAGTACTCGTTCCCGTATCTAAGGGAACTGAGGTTACGTTAGTAAATCTTCATGGTTTCTGTTTTGAGAACAAATATTCAGTTCCCTATCGATACTTCACTCGTACTGTGTCTTGCTTAAGACGCTAAGGGGAACCAGTACCATCCCGCCGTGCTATGTTAGAGCAACGACCAATGCTTGAACTTGCCTTGAGCACCAAGGGCCCAGAGGGACCAAGTAATTGTAGGGAAGCCCCACAGGAAGTGATAGGGCCAAACTCACAGAGGTTGGCCCAGCGCTAAGTAATCATTCCCAGAAAAATCGTACAGCCTCGGAACCCAGTGGAAGGGACAGAGAAGGCAAATGCCTGATTTAGCACTGGTTTTGCTAGAGTAAGTCCATTAAGCAGAAAGGACCCGAGCTTGTAAAGCCGGGACGTCCAGATTATAAAACCTGGTAAATGTGGACGGCGAGGCCCAGCCGGCAGCCGCACAAATCTCTGCAATGGAAACTCCGCTAGACCAAGCCCAGGAAAAGGCAATGCCTCTCGTAGAGTGGGCTCTTACTCCCATGGGGCATTGAGGGCCCAAAGAAGAGTATGCTAGCTTGATAGCATCAATAATCCATTTGGAAAGTCTCTGCTTTGTGACCGGAGACCCTCTGGTGCGGTCACCGAAGCATGCAAAAAGTTGATCCGACCATCTGAACTATAACAACTAGGTTGTTCCTGCCCACTGACTGGCCAGCTATAGGAGTGTGTGAAGCTGCTATGGCTACTACATAGACCTTGCGCGTGGAAGGGGAACGACCCTTATCCAACAGCTCCTGCAGGAAGGACAATATCAGAGATATGTCGCAGGAAATTGGGTCTGCACCACGGATCATACACCAGGCGGAGAAGACAGATCATTTTAGGGCATAGAGCCACCTTGTAGAGGGTGCTTTAGCCTGAGATATCGTATTTAGCACGCTCTCAGGGAGGTCAAGAAGTGCAGGCCCCACAGTTCGGGCTTGGGGTGCCATATCGTTCTGTTCGCCTGAGAGAGGAGGTCTCGTCTCAGTGGAATGGGTCACGGGGCTGCTATAAGCAGCTGAGACAACTCTGTGAACCAGTGTTAGATCCTCCAGAGTGGTGCCGCCAACAGAACCCTGTGTTTCCGCTCCTTGATTCGCTTGATTACCTGTGGGATCAGGGCGATCGGGGGAAAAGCGTAAAGGAGGAGGTTGGGCTAGTCGTGGGCCACCACATCCTTGTCCTTCGAAAAGTAAATTGGGCAGTGAGAGTTGTCTTCTGAGGTGAAGAGATCGACCTCTGCCTTGCCGAAGATCTCCCAGATTCTCTGAACCGTATGTGGGTGGAGCATCCACTCTTCTGAGGGGACGTTGCTCCGGGATAGCATGTCCGCTCCCTGGTTCAGCCTGCCCGGCACATGTGCTGCTCTTAGAGAACGCAAGTGTAGCTGAGCCCATTCCAGGAGGCGCTCTACCAGAATGAAGAGGCGCTTCGAGGAGAGACCGCTCTGGCGATTTATATATGACACCACTGTCATGCTGTCTGAGCGGACTAGCACGTGGTGTCCCCTTAGGTCTGGCAGGAAGGTGCGAAGGCCCAAGCATACTGCCAAAATTTCCAGGCAGTTGATGTGAAGCCGACTCTCCTCTTTTGACCAATGGCCGAAAGCCGGTTTGCCATCGCACAGAGCTCCCCTACACGTGTTGGAAGCGTCTGTCAAGACTAACTTCCTTCTGCAGACCATACCCAAGGGCATGCCCCGATCCATCAACTGAGAGTCTTTCCAAGGGGCCAGGGCTGCTATGCAGGCCCGGCTCACCTTGACACGCATGCGTCCATGGCGCCAGGCGTGGGACGGAACTCGTGGTTTCAGCCAGTACCGAAGGGACCGCATGCGAAGCAGGCCCAGCTGAAGAACTGGAGACGCAGAGGCCAACATATTCTGAAATGCCTTGAGATGGCGAAGGGCTCCAATTTCGGGCTGAGTTGAGAACTGTTCCCAGGAACGATATCCGTTGGCATCCGTGGTTCACAACAGTATTCACCACAAACATTGCATCGGCACCCGGAAGTGAACGGGGCGCTTGGAGGCACAAAAGAGGCTGCTTGGTGGGGTGGTCCGGCGATAGCGAGACTTTGCCTCCTCCTCTTCCGGTCCCGCGGATCAGGTTGACGCGGGAGGTGCTGGGTCCAGCACTAACTTAGGCCAGGGTCCTTGGCGCTTAGGGAATGGGTAGCGTCTAGCCGAGCGGGAGCGATGCTGGGGCTCAGGCTTAGAGACCAGCGATGCAGCTGATGAGGCGGCCTTCACGGGCTGCTGAGTCGGCGCAGTCTTAGGGCGACTAGCGGCAGCCGCAGAGCTGGAGCGTTTTCGTGTCGCATTGCCTGGGACAACTTCTGTGCAGCAATGGAGCGCTCTGCGAACCCTTCGACCGCAGGTCCAAACAGGCCAGAGGGGAAGACCAGAGAGTCGAGGAAGGAGACTTTATCCGCGTCCTTGATCTCTGTGAGGGTCAACCATAGGTGCCTCTCAAGCACCACAAGGCTGGCCATGGATCTACCGATCGCCTGAGCTGTCATCTTTGTGGCACGTAAAGCCAGGTCGGTCGCGCTGCGTAGCTCTTTGCAAGCTGCGGGGTCCGGTCCAGACGCTACTATTTTCTGGAGAAGTTTGGCCTGAAGGACCTGGAGGACCACTATGGAGTAAAGCGCCGTGGCCGCTTGTCCAGCAAACGAGTAGGCCCTTCCAGTGAGTGGTGAAGTAGTCCTGCACAACTTGGACGGGTGGGCGGCCTTTGCCTTCCAGCCGATGGCCGTGGGTGGGCAGAAATGCGCGGCCACTGACTCATCCAGGGGAGGCAGTTTGTCATACCCCTTTTCTTTGGCGCCATCAACTGTAGTGAGGGCAGATGAAGAGGAGGTACGCAGGCGGGCCGAATAGGGGGCGCGCCAAGATCTGGTGATCTCTTCATGGACTTCCGGGAAGAATGGAGAAGTTAGTTGTCGAGGGGCTTGACAGCGCCCCGGCAAGAACCATTTGTCCAGGCAGCTGCGAGTGGGCTCCTCCGGCAGAGGCAACTTGGACGGGTGGGCGGCCTTTGCCTTCCAGCCGATGGCCGTGGGTGGGCAGAAATGCGCGGCCACTGACTCATCCAGGGGAGGCAGTTTGTCATACCCCTTTTCTTTGGCGCCATCAACCGTAGTGAGGGCAGATGAAGAGGAGGTACGCAGGCGGGCCGAATAGGGGGCGCGCCAAGATCTGGTGATCTCTTCATGGACTTCCGGGAAGAATGGAGAAGTTCGTTGTCGAGGGGCTTGACAGCGCCCCGGCAAGAACCATTTGTCCAGGCAGCTGCGAGTGGGCTCCTCCGGCAGAGGCCAATCCAAACCCAGCTCTTGAACAGCCTTAGACAGAACGCGGAAGTGTTCGGCGTCCATGCCTGTGCTGGCAGCGCAGGGCTCTGCAGACGGCAGGGGGGCGGGTCGAAAGACGAGCCCGACAGCTCCTATGCATCTGAGGCAGCCAGAGACACACTGTCGTCCATGGCGTCACACTCACTCCCACCGAACAAAACCAGATCGCTCGCAGCCGCAGAGGGATGCTGGTCCGGGTGCGAGAAGAGGATGGGGAAGCCTCTCTATGTGGAGAGAGTAAGGCATGCTGGGGGCTCAGCCGGCATGAGCTCACTCGTCACCGAGCGCTGAGATCCTCTGCCCCCCTGCTTTTTCCTCACAGGTTACTAGGAGGAAGGACACAGGGGGGCGCGAGGAGCGGAGTCGCTTTCTGAAAAGAAGAGGAGAGGAGAGACTCATAGAGAGGAGAGACTCATATCCTTGCAAAGAGGACATTCCGTCTCATTAAGTGCAGCTTCAGCGTGGGCAGCGCCTAAGCATGAAACGCACTGGCCGTGACCGTCAGCGGCGTGCAGGGGAACCCTGCACAAGCAACATTAGTGGTGCGGCATTTGTAACAACGCTGGAAATTTGCTCTAGAAATGTGCTCTTATAGTCGCCAGATAGCGGCAGGGGCCCGGGAGACCACGCTGCTGCATACGCCAAAGGCAGCTGAAGAACGGGGAAGTCAGCCGAGCAGAGAGGGGTCTTGATCCGCTGCGAGGCTTGTTCACCGCCAAGGATTTTTAGTCTCGTAGTGCGAAGATCTGTAGTCGTCGCTGAAGGGGAAGAAATCTGAGGATCCTATGGCGAAGTGCACGCTTATATAGCCAGATACCCCGCCCAATTTGGCGGACTCTAGCAGGCTGTGCAGCTCCGCTGCCGAGCCATTGGTTCGTTTTTAATACACTGGTTAAGCCTCCTGGACCCCTTCAAGAAGCGAACAACCAGGTTGTTCCTGCCCGCCGATTGGCCTGCTATAGGAACGTGACAGGCTGCTATAGCTGCTACATAGACTTGGAGCGTGGAACGGGAACGGCCCTTTTCCAACAGCTCTTGTAGGAAGGGCAATATCAGAGACATGTCACATTAAGCTGGTTCTTTGTCGCGGGTTGTGCACCAGACGGAGAATACCGACCATGGGCATAGAGGCGTCTCATGGACGGTGCTCTGTCCTGAGATATTGTATTTAAAACACTCTCGGGAAGGCCTTCAGGCTCCCATCGAGAGACCAGAGATGCAGGGCCCACAGCTCAGGCTGGGGGTGCCAGATTGCTCTGTTCGCTTGAGAGAGGAGGTCTCGTCTCAGGGGAGGACAATGGACCATGGAGCTGCTACAAGCAGCTGGGACAGCTCTGCAAACCAGTGTTGGTTATTCCAGAGCAGGGTTACCAACAGAACCCTGTGCCCTTGTTCCCAAATTCGCCTGATTGCCTGCAGGACCAGGGCGATCGGGGGAAAAGCGCAAAGGAGGAGGTTGGGCCAGTTGTGGGCCAATGCGTCCGTGTCCTTCGAGAAATAAGTTGGGCAGTAAGAGTTGTCTCTTGAGGCAAAGAGGTCGACCTTTGCCTTGCCAAAGATCTCCCAGATTTTCTGAACCACTTGGGGGTGGAGCATCCACTCTCCCGAGGGGACATTGCTCCGAGACAGCACGTCTGCTCCTTGGTTCAACCTGCCTGGCACATGCATCGCCCTCATCGCCCTCTACTAGAGTAAAGAGGTAGTACTAGAGTAGTGTAGGACACTACTGTCATGCTGTCCGATCGGACTAGGACATTGTGTCCCCTTAGGTCCAACAAGAAGGTGTGGAGGCCCAAACACACTGCCAGCATTTCCAGGCAGTTGATGTGTAGTCGTCCTTCCTCTTTCAACCAGAGGCTGAAGGCTGGTTTGCCATCGCACAGCGCTCCCCAACCCATGTTGGAAGCGTCTGTCGAGACTATCTTCCTTCTGAAGACCATTCCCAGAGGCACACCCTGTTACATCCAATGAGAGTCTTTCCAAGGGGCCAGGGCTGCCACACAGGCCTGGTTTCCCTTGATATGAAGGCATCCGTCACGCCAGGCGTGGGACAGAACTAGCGTTTCAGCCAGTACTGAAGGGGCCGCATACGGAGCAGGCCCAGCTGTAGTACTGGAGACACGGAGGCCATAAGACCTAGCATCTTCTGAAATGCCTTGAGATGACGAGAGACTCCTATTTTTAAAGAGGCTGCAAGCTGCCGGATAGCTAGAGCACATTCTGGCGCGACTGTCATCCTCAGTCGACGGGCCGAGTCGAAAACTGCTCCCAGGAACGATATCCGTTGGCTGGGAGACAGAGTGCTCTTGGCAAAATTGACCCTGAGCCCCAGGCATTCCAAGTGGCTGAGGAGAAAGGATCTGTGAGATAGTAGCTTATCCTCTGACTGGGCTACTATCTGAGCCAGTCGTCGAGGTAATTCAGAATGCGGATTTCCATCTGTCTCAGAGGAGAAATCACTTCGTCCATGCACTTCGTAAAAGTGCACGGAGCTAGGAACAGTCCGAATGAAAGGACCGTGTATTGATATGCCACTCCCTCGAAGGCAAATCTCAAGAATCATCTGTGATGGGGGGCTATCTGGATGTGAAAGTACACGTTTAACCATTTCTATGGCTCCTTTTGCCAGTAAATTCATCACCTCGGAGTGCAGGACGTGAGCGTCCTTGCTCTGAACCAAGGTGGAAACCATGCCGCGGAAGCTGAAGAGTGTAACCTTGTTTTATTATCCCCAAAACCCAGTCTGACACTCCGGGGATGGCCTGCCAGGCCTCGGCTCGCGTGGCAAGGGGTTGGATTAATTCGGGTGGAGAATTGTCTTTTGGGGACCCGACACTCGTGGTAAGCAGAAGAAGAAATATGCTCTCTTTTTGAAAGTGTTTGTGTTTTATTTTCCTGCTATAACAGCAGCTGGTTGTGTGGGCTCTTTTTGAATGGGCCCAGTGTTCACAAACACACTGCTGTCGGCACCTGGAACTGAACGGGGTGCTTGGAGGCACATCAGAGGCTGCTTGGGGGGAGGTCCAGCTGTAGCGAGACTTGGCCCCCTCCTCTTCCTTTCCCACAGATCAGGAGGACGCCTGACGCACCGGGTCCAGCACTAACTTGGGCCGGGGTCCCTGACACTTCTGAAATGGGTAGCGTCTGGTAGAGCGGGAGTGCTGGCGAGGCTCAGGCTTGGGAGCCGCCTGGGCGCGAGCTTCGCGGGCTGCTGAGTCGGCGCTGATTTGGGGCGACTAGAAGCAGCCGTAGAGCTGGATCGCTTGGGAAGGAAGTGTCGCATGGCTTGGGACAACTTCTGTGCAGCAGTGAAGTGCTCGGCGAATCCCTCAACCGCAGGTCTGAAGAGGCCAGAGGGGGAGACCGGGGAGACCAGGAAGGGGACTTTGTCCACATCCTTAATCTCTGTTAAGGTCAACCATAAGTGGCGCTCAAGCACCACTAAGCTGGCCCTCGACCTGCCGATCGCCTGGGCCGTGGTCCTGGTGGCGCGTAAAGTCAAGTCGGTCGTGCTGCACAGCTCTTTAAAAGCTGCGAGGTCCGGGCCGGACTCATTCATGCTCTGGAGGAGTTTGGCCTGAGAGACCTGTAAGACCGGCATGGAATGAAGCGCCGAGGCCGTTTGTCCGGCAGACGTGTAGGCCCATCCGGCGAGGGCTGATGTTGTCATGCATGGCTTGGATGGGTGAGCGACCTTCGCCTTCCAGCCGATAGCCATGGGCGGGCAGAGATGCGCTGCAACGGACTTGTCCAGGGGAGGCATTTTGTCGTACCCCTTCTCTTCAGCGCCGTCAACCGTCATGAGGGCAGAGGAAGAGGAGGCACGTAGGAGGGCCGAGTAAGGGGCACGCCCCGATTTTGTGAGTTCATCATGAACTTCGGGGAAGAATGGTGTAGCTAGTTGTCGAGGGGCTTGACAGCGCCCCGGCAAGAACCATTTGTCCAGGCAGCTGCGAGTGGGCTCCTCCGGCAGAGGCCAATCCAAACCCAGCTCTTGAACAGCCTTAGACAGAACGCGGAAGTGTTCGGCGTCCATGCCTGTGCTGGCAGCGCAGGGCTCTGCAGACGGCAGGGGGGCGGGTCGAAAGACGAGCCCGACAGCTCCTATGCATCTGAGGCAGCCAGAGACACACTGTCGTCCATGGCGTCACACTCACTCCCACCGAACAAAACCAGATCGCTCGCAGCCGCAGAGGGATGCTGGTCCGGGTGCGAGAAGAGGATGGGGAAGCCTCTCTATGTGGAGAGAGTAAGGCATGCTGGGGGCTCAGCCGGCATGAGCTCACTCGTCACCGAGCGCTGAGATCCTCTGCCCCCCTGCTTTTTCCTCACAGGTTACTAGGAGGAAGGACACAGGGGGGCGCGAGGAGCGGAGTCGCTTTCTGAAAAGAAGAGGAGAGGAGAGACTCATAGAGAGGAGAGACTCATATCCTTGCAAAGAGGACATTCCGTCTCATTAAGTGCAGCTTCAGCGTGGGCAGCGCCTAAGCATGAAACGCACTGGCCGTGACCGTCAGCGGCGTGCAGGGGAACCCTGCACAAGCAACATTAGTGGTGCGGCATTTGTAACAACGCTGGAAATTTGCTCTAGAAATGTGCTCTTATAGTCGCCAGATAGCGGCAGGGGACCGGGAGACCACGCTGCTGCATACGCCGAAGGCAGCTGAAGAACGGGGAAGTCAGCCGAGCAGAGAGGGGTCTTGATCCGCTGCGAGGCTTGTTCACCGCCAAGGATTTTTAGTCTCGTAGTGCGAAGATCTGTAGTCGTCGCTGAAGGGGAAGAAATCTGAGGATCCTATGGCGAAGTGCACGCTTATATAGCCAGATACCCCGCCCAATTTGGCGGACTCTAGCAGGCTGTGCAGCTCCGCTGCCGAGCCATTGGTTCGTTTTTAATACACTGCACGAGCCAATGGCTGTGCAGTTTCACTGCATGATTGAAAAAGGCTTCAGCATTCAGAGAAAAAGGAGTTTTCCCCTTAGCGTCTTAAGCAAGACGCAGTACGAGTGAAGTATCGATAGGGAACTGAATATTTGTTCTCAAAACAGAAACCATGAAGATTTGTTCTCAAAACATTTGAAGGCTTTTTATGCTAATCTCCATTGTAATATTTTCCCATATTTTTGACTGATTATAAAGACATGGGAAAGGGGATTTGGGGAGATTTACAGTAACCAATAGAACAGCATAAAAAACACATTAAGTGTGGCCTACTGCAGTCTCTCTGCATTACAGCAGCCCTGCTGTTCCTCTCCTGGGTTTTCTCACTAGAAGCTGTTTGTTAGAAAGCCGATTTGTCACCCCAGCTATGCTGTGTGCATCATTAGCAGAGGTCGACAGCTCTCTGACTCGCCTGGTTTCATGGTTGAATTCTCCTTCTCCACATGACTCTCTCTCTTTCTCTCTCTCTCTCTCTCTCTCTCTCTCTTTCACTCTCTATCTGCAGCTTCTTCTGGTCCAAGACAGACTCGTCAACGATTAAGATAAAATCATGCTTTTGTAGGTCCACTGGTGATGAATGACCAGGCTTGGAAGAAAGATAGCAGTATGCAAGACAGGGGTAGGTTACAGAAAGGGGTTATTATAATTCCAAAGGACGATATTACTTAGGTAGGAATTGGCTGCTTGGGTGTAGTGTGAAAATCTTTAGAAGTCAGAGATATTGTGGAAATCCAGCATAATGCACTGCACTGTCAGCTGAAAATGACAAGTTCTAGATTTAAAACTTTTAAACATCTGTTTAATGCAATGAAACATATTTATTCACATACTCACCATTTTAAGACCAGCTGAGAATGCTCAATATCTTTACTCCTAAAACCATGTGTACCATATGTTTACCAACCATTGCAGTGCATGGTATGAGAAAGAACCCATGAGAACTCAGTAGAAAGAATGAAATTGATTAAATAAAAATCTTTAAACCAGTGAATTTAGCCATGAGGAGCTGTGGGGGAGTGAGCTGCTTATTATGCTATCCTCATTATGTTCTTCTGTCCTGTGAAATCATGTTAGATTTGAGATTGTTAAAATGATCATGTTAAAGAGTTTAAAATAATGGGCAAGCTCAGTACACAAAAACCTTGGTTTTATTCTCGTAATCCTATTTAATCATATAAATCTGCTAAAATAGTGTAGCAATGTATTTAAATTAACTAGTCCTTTGTTCAGTACAAACATGAATAAAATTACACTTTGTAAATTCACAGTAGGTATGTATATATTTTCACATAAATCATGATCACAGGGGCAGATAATTGATGAATAACGGTTTACTTTTGCCGAGTTCCTTGCGCAATACTATGTTATGACCTCAAAACACTTTAACCATGGTGCATGATTTGTAACCTAATACATTTTAACATTTGCATCTCCATATGTGTGGCTTTTCTGATGTAGTAAACTTGCTCTGTAGCTCACCTGGTAGAGCAATGCAGATCGTTCGGGTACAAGTCCTGTGAAACATGACTCACAACAAAGCCTTGAATAAGGAAACTAAAATGGCATGATTGCTTCAGCAAATGTGTTTCTATCTCTTTTGTTAAAGGGACAGTTCACCTAAAAGTGAATATTTGCTGTTAATTTACTCACCCTCAGGCCATCCAAGATATACAGCTGTGTGAGCATGCGCTCCTGCATACGTCATTATGCAACAATCGTAAATGCACTGAGAACAATTTGTCCAGCCTGTGGATTAAAGGTACTAATGTTAATTTTTAACTGATCATTTTACTTCACAATACCTCAAAGTATCATCAGGAGCCGCAGGTTTTAATTTGCTCTTGTCTGTATATGTTTTTTTTTTTATGCTCAAAAACCGGCAGCCACAGACGTAAAGTGTATGAATTGGACAATCTTCTTCTTTATTGTTCTACTGAAGAAAAACGTAAATCTATCTTGGAATGTAGGAATTCTCTCTCTCTCCCTCTCTCTCTCTCTCTCTCTCTCTCTCTCTCTCTCTCTCTCTCTCTCTCTCTCTCTCTCTCATTTAGGACTCGGGATAAAATCATGCTTTGGTAGAGCCACTGGTGATGAATGACCAGGCTTGGAAGAAAGATAGCAGTATGCAAGACAGGGGTAGGTTACAGAAAGGGGTTATTATAATTCCAAAGGACGATATGACTTAGGTAGGAATTGGCTGCTTGGGTGTAGTGTGAAAATCTTTAGAAGTCAGAGATATTGTGGAAATCCAGCATAATGCACTGCACTGTCAGCTGAAAATGACAAGTTCTAGATTTAAAACTTTTAAACATCTGTTTAATGCAATGAAACATATTTATTCACATACTCACCATTTTAAGACCAGCTGAGAATGCTCAATATCTTTACTCCTAAAACCATGTGTACCATATGTTTACCAACCATTGCAGTGCATGGTATGAGAAAGAACCCATGAGAACTCAGTAGAAAGAATGAAATTGATTAAATAAAAATCTTTAAACCAGTGAATTTAGCCATGAGGAGCTGTGGGGGAGTGAGCTGCTTATTATGCTATCCTCATTATGTTCTTCTGTCCTGTGAAATCATGTTAGATTTGAGATTGTTAAAATGATCATGTTAAAGAGTTTAAAATAATGGGCAAGCTCAGTACACAAAAACCTTGGTTTTATTCTCGTAATCCTATTTAATCATATAAATCTGCTAAAATAGTGTAGCAATGTATTTAAATTAACTAGTCCTTTGTTCAGTACAAACATGAATAAAATTACACTTTGTAAATTCACAGTAGGTATGTATATATTTTCACATAAATCATGATCACAGGGGCAGATAATTGATGAATAACGGTTTACTTTTGCCGAGTTCCTTGCGCAATACTATGTTATGACCTCAAAACACTTTAACCATGGTGCATGATTTGTAACCTAATACATTTTAACATTTGCATCTCCATATGTGTGGCTTTTCTGATGTAGTAAACTTGCTCTGTAGCTCACCTGGTAGAGCAATGCAGATCGTTCGGGTACAAGTCCTGTGAAACATGACTCACAACAAAGCCTTGAATAAGGAAACTAAAATGGCATGATTGCTTCAGCAAATGTGTTTCTATCTCTTTTGTTAAAGGGACAGTTCACCTAAAAGTGAATATTTGCTGTTAATTTACTCACCCTCAGGCCATCCAAGATATACAGCTGTGTGAGCATGCGCTCCTGCATACGTCATTATGCAACAATCGTAAATGCACTGAGAACAATTTGTCCAGCCTGTGGATTAAAGGTACTAATGTTAATTTTTAACTGATCATTTTACTTCACAATACCTCAAAGTATCATCAGGAGCCGCAGGTTTTAATTTGCTCTTGTCTGTATATGTTTTTTTTTTTATGCTCAAAAACCGGCAGCCACAGACGTAAAGTGTATGAATTGGACAATCTTCTTCTTTATTGTTCTACTGAAGAAAAACGTAAATCTATCTTGGAATGTAGGAATCACAATGAGTCTGGGTTGACTAACACAAAGCAAACAGTGTGTGCTAATAATGAGCAGTGTTGGGGAAAGTTACTTTTAAAAGTAATGCATTACAATATTGCATTACTCCCTAAAAAGTAACTAATTACGTTACTTAGTTACTTTTTATGGAAAGTAATGCATTACTTTCGCGTTACTTTTTAAATATGAGCAGGGCTTGATTGTTTTTAATATAAGAAGTTCTATTTATAGCAAATGTAAAAGCCCTTTTACACAAAAAGTGTAATGAATAAACCTCAGGCTGAAGGAAATGTAAATTCACGTCTATACAGTAGAACACAGGAGAAGAAACACTCTTCAGCAATAAACAAACAATGAAGCACAATTGTTAGTTTATCTAAAGTCATTTTTGCTTATTAGTATGGTTGAACTGGATCATCAAAGGTCAGCAGCAAAGAGATTGGTTAATAAAATTAGATTAGATACATTTGTGTTATTTAACATATTTAATTATTGCAGGTTTGCATTTTAATTCATTTTGATGAATACTAAATCTGTTTTTTGTGAGTGGGATGAATTAATGCACATTCACATTTAGTCTAGAACTACAGTAACATCATATTCACACAGCGCACACAATTCCTCTGCACTTCCGATTTCTCCCAATATGGGGACAGGAGACTTGTCAGTCAATAAATGGGAAAACAAAGTAACTGGCGTTACCTTCTTGAAAAAGTAACTCAGATATTTTCTTGTAAATGAAAAAAGTAATGCATTACTTTACTAGTTACCTGAAAAAAGTAATCTGATTACGTAACTTGCGTTACTTGTAATGCGTTACCCCCAACACTGATAATGAGTGCTATCAGCAAGCCCAATTCTGTCTTCACAATGTTCAGAATCTTCCTTAAAACACAAATAAGTCCTATTATACCTAGTCAACACATTCTCATTCAGTCTATTTCTCTTGCTAGTTCATTGAGAACACCTCAAAAACACCTTCAAGGAAACCTTATTCTCACCTCAGGCTTTAAAAGGACTGCAGCCAAGTGACAGCTTGCCTCACCATCAACTTGGTATACATGTTTGGTTCTCTTTTTCTTTGTCATTCTCTTCATCCCTCTTTCACTCTCTCTGTCATTCTCTTTGCATTCTGTCTTTTAGCCTGGGCTTCACTGTGTCCTCCAGCACTGGAGTATATAGTGAAAGGGAAAAAGAACATAATCTCAAATTGCATCGAGCTTGAGGTAAATACAATGAGACAGAGTAGCTTCTTCTTTCATATCACTGGCCGCTTACAAAACTGTTTGAATTATCAATCCTGACAGAATGTGTGTTTCCTAATTGCACTTTTCACTCTCTTTCCTCTTGCCAGCCCATATGGCATTGCAAATTTGTATGCAGAATATATGATGTCTTGAAATTTGGAAACTACACTACAGTGACTGTAATGAATTGATTGACATGATTAAAGTTAATATTAATTATTTTTCAATAAAATTATCTCCTTTTGAGAATGTCAGCAAAAGAAGGCATTTTCTAGGCATTGCTTTTTTTCTCCATAGTGGCTCTTACTTTGCCTGTATATAGTTCAACTTGTCATGGATAGTCTTCGGGTTCTTCTAGTCTTCTGTTCGATCTGGTTCTCTGAGGTTTGACCAGTGAGAAGCAAGGGAGCAAAACAAATCAAACAAAAGTGTGTTGCTTTGTAAAGTAGCCTATGTTCTCTCCCAGGAGAACCCAGTTATTTTCTTGCAGTCTTAGCTGAGAGCACTACAGTTGGAGAACAATAATCAAGGAGAAAATGTTTATGCTTAAAGAGACAGTTTACCAATAAATGAACATTCTGTCATTATTGCTCACCTTCATGTCATTGCAAACCTATACGCATTTCTTTATAGTTCATTTACTGAATAAATTAATATTCTGTCATCATTGACTCACCTTCATGTCACTGGAAACCTACTGTATATGTGACCCTGGACCACAAAACCAGTCTTAAGTGTCATTTTTTAAAATGAATTGAACTGAATAAATAAGCTTTCCATTGATGTATGGTTTTTAGGATAGGATAATATTTGGCCGAGATACAACTATTTGAAAATCTGGAATCTGAGGGTGCAAAAAAATCTAAATAATGAGAAAATCGCCTTTAAAGTTGTCCAAATGAAGTTCTTAGCAATGCATACTAAACAAAAATTAAGTTTTAATATATTTATGGTAGGAAAGTTACAAAATATCTTCATGGAACATGATCTTTACTCAATATCCTAATGATTTTTGGCATAAAAGATCCTTATCATCTCATTTGAAGATCATTTTAACCCATTCACTGTTTTTTTTGACTATTGCTAAAAATATACCCAAGCGACTTAAGACTGGTTTTGTTGTCCCGGGTCACATATGCCTTTCTTTCTTCCATGTAACACAAAAGGAGATATTGAGCAAAATGTCCAAGCTGTTTTTTCCATCAAATGAAAGTGAATGGTGACCACAACTGTCCCTGAACAAAAGTAGCTTGGACATTCAGCTACACATCTCCTTTTTTGACTAAAGAAAAAAAATTCTAAAAGTATAGGTTGATGCCAGAATTTAAAAATGTCTCTACAAGTTTGACATTTTTAGATATTTGTTAAGGATAAAACAATAGCCTTAATCTTAAAACACAAGTTATTGAATCACACTGGGAAGTGAATTATTTACTGTATGTACAACATGTTATTTCATTAAAGTTGAAATAAATGAGTAATACTGTACTACACTGTGCTACTCTCTTAGTCGATTTGACTTCCACAGTTGGTGCGTACTGCTGATCCATCTTTATAATGACCAATTTGCACTTGTAAAGTCCTTTGCTATTGTTATCACCTCAACAAACTGTGCATTTTATAATTGGGTCAAGCTGCAGCAGGTTCTAAAATTATATGTGCCCTGACCTTTTGACTCCTCCTAGTTTATATCGACATGTACACTGCATCATGATGGGAGTCTAAATGGCAACATGATTAAATATTTTTGGAACTTCAATAGCAGAATGTCCGTATAAAGAGGCGAGAGGATGGGGTGTCACTGTGATAATCCTAAACGCCTATGAAGAGAGCTGACACCCTCATAATGCGAGCTGGGACTTCGATAATAATGTCTTTAGGAGGCTCTCACACACAGCGTAATCCTCCTTTGATTGATGGAGGGAGGCCAGCGTGCTCATTGATCAAAACTCCCTCCTGCTCTGTTTGGTCTGAGACTGAGGCAGAGAATTAGTCAACAGAGGAACAAGAGAGAGAACTAACCAAATAAGATGATGAAGATTTGATTCTCTCGTTCTCCACGTCTCTATGTATCTTTTTTGCTATTTATCTCTTGAGTTCAATCTCTCTCTCTTTCTCTGAGAGATTCTGATGATGAGATTACGAGGGAGAGTGGTGTCCCTTTTTCTGGTTTGAATGCCTCATGAGCAGCTCTCATGCTGAGCATAACGCTGAAAGCCTCTTCAGTTGTGGCTTCCTTAGAAATCATATGCTATTGCCTGCAGGTTAAATAGATGCTTCTGTTTTTCTATAGCCAGACATCAGCTTATATCATCAGTCGAGTGGAGCTAGACAAGACAAAGTCATGAATGAGTAATAGTAACACTTACCTCTTGGAACCTGATAAATCTGGAGTGCATTGACTGAGCACTGTGGTATGTGGAGGACTTCTGAAATGAGCAATGTTTGTTTCTTCATTCATTAATTTTTTGTACTTTATTTATTTATTTAAATCCGTTAATTGATATTCAGTTTGTTATTCATAAATACAGTATATTAATTATTGTTGAATTTTATTCATTGATTTATATTTATAAAAAAATTGAAACATTGCTTTTAAACTAATACAAAAATAATACAAAAGATGTGTAGCTTTTATGTGTTACTCCTGCCTGATGTTTGCATAATATTTGCAATAATATTAGTCACTTAACTAAGTAGCTATACTATATAGACTCATTTGTTCAGGAATGCATTATTCAACATTTATATTAGAAACATCATTGTTAATGTGTTTCATTTATCACAAGCAATTTGTCAGCACTTGCCAATCTATTCACTATTCATACTGCATAAGATGATTCAACAACAGTGTACAGCATTGCTTTTATATTATTATTTGTACAAATCCAGCGACTGCTTTGCATAAGGAACCAACAGGTGTGAAATGTTTCAAGTAAATGCATTACAAAGGTCATACTTTTGTCTGGAATTGCACTGAGTCATTGAAATGGTCATTTGGCAACAAATCAGACTTCACTATTATTTACTTTATCGATGTAGCAACCAAACTCAAAAGTTAAAGCCTACGTGAAAGGCATGTTTCATTGATCGTGACTCTTTTAACTCACTGCAGGGGGTAAGACAGAAAATATTCTAATAGGGTGAAAATCTATTTTCAGATTTTAGTCAACCAGTGCAGAACAAAAGAGGAAAATCAAATAATCACAGCCCAGGTTGCAAAACAGATGTGATGTTAGGCTCTTTCTGCTGTTTTAACTTTATTTTCTGATGGTGGCACTGCAAAAGTGCATTATAATTCAAAGAGTGATGGCTCACAAGTGTTTTTGCAAATAAAACGTGTTCACAAAGATCAAGAGATATGCACTTTGCACTTATTGCCTAGAGTAATTAACACTATGATGCTTGTATCAGATGCTTCAGGGCACAGACATCATTGTGGACTGTTTTAGTCTGATTCATGTAAAGTGAGGTGTGAAATTAAACTCTTGCAACTGCAAACTCCTCTCCTTGACTTCCCTGTTCCCCTTTCCCTATCCTTCTCTTCTGTCCCCCCCATTTCACCTCACACGCAGCCCAGCATAAACTGATTATTGGAAAACTCAATAGCTTCGTGGGTTATAATTACGGAGGTGTTGTTTTATTCACCGTGAGCTCCACGTACAGACAGCAGGATGAGCTCATGAAAATTCATCAGCTTGTTAACTTGCAGAGCACATGCGGAGGTTTGTAAAACATTATTATTCTGGTCAGGCCTCCAAATGAAAAAGCCAGACCAAGTTGCTAATACCTGGATGAGAAGCTTCGAGTCTCTTGGTGAGAAACGTTGTAGACTCTTAAACAGACACGCGGAGTGGGATAGCGGCATATCTCTTTCGTGTCAGGGGGTTAAGTGTCTTGTGTGTTAATGCAGCTTAAGAATTGCAAATAAAGGGTCACGTCCAAGGGCAAAGATGAATGTGGGGTTTGCGTTTGTTCTTTGGCAGAAGTAAATGCGAGAGATTTCCAAAGCGTGTTAATCTGTTGGGTTTTGAACATTTGTACGTTAAGATGAGGAAATCACAGGTCTTTATAGCAGGGATGGGGGAGGGGGGATCTGTCTCGTCCCAAATTATTTAATGACCTTCAGAGGGGTCAACAATTTAAAGAGAAGCACAAAAAATAGATAAAAAGTTAAAAACCATGTGAAGTATTTGGCTAAAATTGGCCATGAATTATTAAATGTATTAATTTCCCAAAGTGGTAGCTGGGGGGTAAAGTGTGCCAGCGATAGTAAGCTTTGCATCCAAATGCAGGAATTACTTGGGTCTTGTTAAAGAAAGGGGTTTGGGGGAAGGAGTATGAGGGAGTGCTGACAGGGAAAAACGTGCCAGTCAAAAGCAAATAATGAATGATTTTCCCCTTGAAGTACTGTACTGAAGAAGCTGCTGCCTGGCATAGTAGGGAAATTGCAAGACAGGATATTCATATTTCCCTGCCATCTTGATGGATGGAATATGGAATAAATACCTAATAATTAAACCTACCCTTAACAGATTTTTTTTCTAATGTGAATTTGTTGGGATTTTGGGAAATAAACAGTTACTTACTTTTAACAGTTCAATCAGCAAGAAGTTAATGAGTAACTGAAATTTGAGACAAAACATTGCCAGTTACTTGTCTGTTTTTAGTTGTCAAAAATAAGTCCAAACAAAGCCTCAGCAGAATCGCTGTGTGTTTCTAAGCAGCACATAATAGTGACGTTCAAACTGCATCACCCTTTTTGAATGCATCATTTCAGTGAACGATTCAGTGACTCACTTACTGCATGACAAGTACATTCTGTATAGTATGAATGTGGGTGGTATGAATGAAATTCGCCATGTTGGCACTATCACATGACCTATCAGCATCAGTCGCACCACTTCACTGCCTTTCATAATTCTTCTCCCATGGATTCATGGGATAGTAAAATGTCAATAGAATGCATACGGTGGAAGTAGGTCATCCAGGTACTTTTCACCTACTGTTTTTCGAATTTGAATTCAGACATACTACTCTTTTGGACTGAACTGTTGTATAATTAGTCTAATAATATTGGTCTTATCTTATTTTTATCCAATTTGCCTAGAGGACAACTTATATAAAATGGCACAACTTGCCCCAATCTCCCTTAAGATGTCTGTAGAAAAATCCTCTTGAAAAATCTTTTCACCAATTGATTGCACAATGAGCAATAAGGAAGATAATTAGTGTAAACACACAGCTCTGCAGAATTAAATGAACATCTCTCGGTGCTGCATGAAGACTATTGAACCGAGTCCACCACTAATTGCAGACATCAGATCTCATAGGGACAGCATCAATCCTTGGCTATTAAAATGTAATTCTATAGGCTCTCCTCACCTTTAAAGCGTGATATTGCTGACACAACAGTTACAAATGAGAAACACAACAGCACGGGTGTCATGTATAAATGTGAATTGAAGTATATGATTTTATAACATGATGAAAACCACACATACCTTCAAAATTGGTTATGTGTGCAGGGTTCCTGTTATTTATTTATTTTTGCTTCACATTGATTTCCTGCCAAAAAGGGGCATGTTACAGGGAGTCAGAGCATCTCTAATATGGCTCAGAATTGACTGCTGGTCTGCAGGCAGGAGACCCTGGAGAGCCGAGACACTTCTTGCTCGCATCAGCACCTCTAATTTCCCTCTCTCCACATTAACCAGTTCTCAGACTGACACCTTATCCCCTCACACGTGGCCCTTGCTGAGACCTGAGAAGCGAGGAGGACCTTGACAGGGTTGAGTTCCTTTCATATTGATGGGCTTGCTGAGATCTGGAATTGCCTTTGGTATACTGTGTGTGTGTGTGTGTGTGCATGTATGATGGCAACTTTTCACATTTATAACTCTTCAGTCAAGCATAACTTCAGAAATCTCCAGAGGATAGAATCTTTTCTACCTCCTTTGGGGGAGTTCATATAAAAAAAAAGTAAAAATGGTGGAAAATTGATATAGAATAGGAGGGGAAAACACACACGCATGAGAAGACCCTTGGGGTTTCACTGTTTGTAGACCTCCTGATGCTGGTTTTCACTGCTGCTGTGTCAGTTATGATAAACGTTAAAGAGAGCTAGTGGCATAGAAAATCTGACTTGTTTTAAGAGGGAAAAAAAATGTTAATTTGACTATTCTTATCAGACTGCAGTGCTGCAACGTATTGACTATGTTTGTATGCATATTGATTTCCTGCCAAAAAGGGGCATGTTACAGGGAGTCACTTTTTGGTCCCACTTTATATTAAGTGGCCTTAACTACTATGTACTTACATCAAACATTAAGTACAATGTACTTATTGTGTTCATATTGTATTGCAAAACACTTTTGCTGCTATTAAGGTGGGATACGGGTAAGATTAGGGACAGGTTTGGTGGTATGGGTGAGATTAAGGGTGGATTAAGGTGTAAGGGATGGGTCAACAGTGTAATTATAAAAATTAATTACAGATGTAATTACATGCAGGCATTTTTAAAATATAAGTACAATGTAAAAACATGTATGTACACAATAAGTGCATTGTACCAAATTATTAATTTAAATGTAAGTACATAAGGCCACTTAATATAAAGTGGGTTTGAATTTTTCAGAGGCAGTTGTTCAATCTCTTACCCCACTTCCATTCATAATCCATTAATGTGACAGAACACCAACAGAGCAGGGCGAGATTTCCAAAACAACAATCGCTAGGTGTGACATCCCCTACCGTTATCCAGTCATCTGGTGAGATGCACATTACATTAATGCAATCTAATGTGATCAGGTCTTTGGTGTCCCTGTTTAGCCTAATTCACCATGTTTATGTAATGAACCAATGTGTTCATTAAGTACTAATTCATATATCTAGGGGTTTACAGAGCAAAAATTATGAAATTAGGATTCATGATATAGCAGTTATAGTGCACTGAGAGCTTTGTAGAAATCAGTAAACAGAATAAATGGACTCCAGTTTCACAAGAACATTTTTACATAAGAAAAAAAAATGATAGAAATATCCCAAAGATAGAAATATGATAGACATCAATACGGAATGATAGAAATCAATACATAATTCCTTCATATTTTCACAGTACACTTGGGCCTTATTTTTCTTAGAGTGCAAAGTTACACCTTTAAGTTAAGCTGTTGACATTTTATTATAAAAAAGGAACCTACATCTTACCAATTATACAAAATTATTCAAATGTTTCTGTTGTTATACTGTACATTTCATTAACAACAACAAATCTCAGTGAAGGAAACTAGAATTTAGTAAAATACCATATATCTATGTGGTGCCTTGAAGTTGATATTTCTCCCAATCTGAACAAACTTATAGAAATATGATAGACATCAATACGGAATGATAGAAATCAATACATAATTCCTTCATATTTTCACAGTACACTTGGGCCTTATTTTTCTTAGAGTGTAAAGTTACACCTTTAAGTTAAGCTGTTGACATTTTATTATAAAAAAGGAACCTACATCTTACCAATTATACAAAATTATTCAAATGTTTCTGTTGTTATACTGTACATTTCATTAACAACAACAAATCTCAGTGAAGGAAACTAGAATTTAGTAAAATACCATATATCTATGTGGTGCCTTGATATTTCTCCCAATCTGAACAAACTTTTTAAACTTAACTTCACCTAACTCCATCGGTCTGAGATTAAATATACAGATAGAACAAGCTCTTCATTTCATCAATAGGCTGAATCAGCAGTCTAGGAAAGCCTAAGTGCTTTTATCTCTGTAACCACAGTCCAACCCTCAATTAAGCTGTACAAATTCTTTATATTTATTACTACTATTCTTATTGCTGATAGCACTCATTATCAGGGCAGGACTTAGGGGGGTGGGGGCCCCTGGGCTTGAGGTTATGTTTGGGCCCTATACCTACACTACAAATGCCCTCAAATAGAACATCATTATGGAGTAACACAAAATACACAAACATATGCTTTTAGGTTCATAAATAGTACAATTAATATGCAACATGTAAAGGCTATAGTCAAAGTTTAAATGTAATATTAAATATTCATTATAATATAATAAACAGGATGTGTTCTCTCAGTTGAGAGATCAAAACCCTGAAATAACCAGAGATGTTGGCTTATTAGTATTATAAAAGTTATTGTCATATCTGTGTCCTCTTATGTGAGGTTCTTATTTAATCAATAAATTCAATGGAATAAAAAGCCATGCTGGCTATTAACAATCAAATGAAATCACTATCAACAAAATTCATAGATGGATTGTGCATATTGTTAAGTTTAAATATAACATTTTAATGTAGAACTATTAAATGATTGCAAAAATGAAATAAGCTACTTTTTAAAATATGAAACTTTAACCGTTAGTAGGTGGAAGCAAGTTAAGTCTTAATGAGTGAGTTGAATCAACCGATTTGTTTAAAAAGCTGAGTAATTTAACTTTGCAAACGACTGAACTTATAGCCTGATTGAATCATTTGCTGGTCTGTGTAATGCTAAGGAACAAAACACTGTTGTTCAGAGATGCAGCGGTTCTGCTGTTTGTTCTATTTTCTTACTGACGGAGCAAAACGGAATTTTGTGTCTGAAAGTTACTCTGTAAGTTGTTGTTTATTGTACATTTGCGATCTTGCAGATATTCGAGAAAATAAAAATAGGACTCTTTTGTTTGTGTGATAGGCTAAGTCCTATATCATAGGCATAGCTATGTTATAAAAACAAACTCATTAAATTGCTATTTTTTTATTTAAAA
>NW_015505313.1:1747305-1754646 GCF_001515645.1 Sinocyclocheilus grahami | reverse complement strand
ATTTAACTTTGCAAACGACTGAACTTATAGACTGATTGAATCATTTGCTGGTCCGTGTAACGCTAAGAAACAAAACACTGTTGTTCAGAGACGCAGCGGTTCTGCTGTTTGTTCTATTTTCTTTCTGATGGAGCAAAACAGAATTTTGTGTCTGAAAGTTACCCTGTAAGTTGTTGTTTATTGTATATTTGCGATCTTGCAGATATTCGAGAAAATAAAAATAGGACTCTTTTGTTTGTGTGATAGGCTAAGTCCTATATCATAGGCATAGCTATGTTATAAAAACAGAAATTCATTAAATTTATATTTTTTATTTAAAATCATTTTGATGACATTTCTTCCCCACTATGTGTAATAGCAGTAAGACAAGAGAGAGCGCTCAAAACCCATCAGATGATCGCATAATTTAGTGGAACATTAATAGGTTATAGTACTATAGAATCATCCTCTGTAAAGAAATGAGGTGAAACAATGAAACATTTGAGAATTTATCATTATTTTTCTAAATGTGCGCTCTTTGGGGCTAAAGGCTTAATGGGGCTGTTTAAAGTAGCCATGTGACAACAAACCAATTGGTGCAGAGTAGACGCGATTCAATACATGTGTCCTTCTTCTATGTGAAATAATCATAAATACCAGTTTATGCTGTTTGATTGTGGCCTCAAAGGTCGTAGTTGTAAGCTGTAGCCCTGGCTGGCCCGTTTAGATCTTGCGTGTGCAGTGGAAATGCGACTAATCATTTCTGAATTCTTACTGGCATATAACGATCAAATCAAACAAACGTAAACGGGCAAAGGTGGGGCCCCCTACAAGGTGGGGCCCATGGGCTGCAGCACACTCAAGCCCAATGGTAAGTCCGGCCATGCTCATTACTATCATTTTCTTATTTATTTTAATTAATTAATTTATTTATTTATTTATTATGCTCCACTACATCTGAATTTACTTGCCTTTTTTCTGCAATAATATGATTTTGTGTCTGACTAAAAAAAAGTCTGTTTATCTTGTTCAGGTGTGTTTGACTGAACTGGAGCTAAACTCTGCAAGACAGCTGCCCTTCAGGCCCAGTGTTGAATACAGTACAATCAAAAAATGATTAAGCAACTAAAATCCTTTGTGACTGCATACAGAACAATCCATACTTCAGGACTTACTCAAAAAGACTCGCTCTTTTAAAGTATCTGAACAAATCAGCACCTCTAATTTCCCTCTCTCCACATTAACCAGTTCTCAGACCTTATCCCCTCACACGTGGCCCTTGCTGAGACCTGAGAAGCGAGGAGGACCTTGACAGGGTTGAGTTCCTTTCATATTGATGGGCTTGCTGAGATCTGGAATTGCCTTTGGTATACTGTGTGTGTGTGTGTGTGTGTGCATGTATGATGGCAACTTTTCACATTTATAACTCTTCAGTCAAGCATAACTTCAGAAATCTCCAGAGGATAGAATATTTTCTACCTCCTTTGGGGGAGTTCATATAAAAAAAAAAGTAAAAATGGATATAATGTTTAATGTGCACACATTCATTATTCATGCTGTTTATTTGCAGCATTGTGTAACTTGCTAAACACCCACCTGCCCATTTTCCTTTGTTGCAGTGTTCCTGTGATGCAATGATTTGTATTGTGTTGTCAGATAACATTTACAGTACATTGAGTGCAAGCTCATAAAAATGCTGTTTGATGATTTAGTTCTTCATAATGCCACCGTATAAAAGTAACTGTTGAGAAGTAAAAGCCTACATGATGCATTCTTACCGTTCTTATTGCCACTTTAGGTTTAGTCTTCTTGCTTGACTTACCAAGTTCAACATACATGCTCAGTGCAACTAAAGACTTTTCTATAACTTGATTTTCTTTCATTTTTTAAAATTTGGTTTAGAATGCTTTATATATACACACTACCATTCGAATGTTTGGGGGCAGTGAGATTTTGTGTAGATATTATGTTGTTGGCCAAGGTTGAGTGCAAGCTCATAAAAATGCTGTTTGATGATTTAGTTCTTCATAATGCCACCGTATAAAAGTAACTGTTGAGAAGTAAAAGCCTACATGATGCATTCTTACTAAAAGATTTATAACTCTATCTCAATACTGCAGTATAATAAAAAAGCAGATTGTATATACTTTTGTGTAGATATTATGTTGTTGGCCAAGGCTGCATTTATTTGATAAAAAAAAACAGTATACAGTAAAAATAGTACTGTTGTGAAAACTATTGTGAAAGCTGAATATTCAGCAGCTATTACTCAAGTGCTCATAAAAATGCTGTTTGATGATTTAGTTCTTCATAATGCCACCGTATAAAAGTAACTGTTGAGAAGTAAAAGCCTACATGATGCATTCTTACTAAAAGATTTATATCTCAATACTGCAGTATAATAAAAAAGCAGATTGTATATACAAATGCCATATATATATATATATATAGAAGAAATATGCTGAATTGTAAAATATAAAAATAAAAATGCTGTTGTGAAAACTATTGTGAAAGTTGAATATTCAGCAGCTATTACTCAAGTCTCCAGTGTCATACAAGCTTTTAGAAATCATTCTAATATGATGATTTGGTGCTCATGAAACGATTTCCTATTATTTGGATCAGATAAAACAAAAAATATATATATATTTTTAATAAATACCATTTATAAATACCAAATAAAATAACAGTGATGATAACTGTAAAGTCAGCAAACCTTTCACAATAACTGCATAATTTATTCACATTGTAAATATCCATCCATGTGGCACATCACTGTCTCCACACTCATTGGTGGTCACCGCATTGTATCACTTCTCATTTGCATACAGATGAGTTGCCAACAAAATTAGCAGCTCTGGTTGAAAATGAACAACATTCGGTCACTTTCTTTTGTCAGTGTGACTCAAACAGCACAGTATGTGATAAATTACAATTCCTTTTTACAGTATAGATGTCATACATCTACCTCATATGCTCACACTCTTCCAGCACATGATAAATGGCACTGAAGCTGAACCAAACATGGCCTGTGTGCATAAATTCCGCACAGTCCTTTCCACTTAACACAGAAAACAGCATTTTTGAGTGTGATGTGCTCATTTGTCCTGTTATATAGAAAGAAGTGCCTAGTGTTTTTGTGAAGAATGGTAATTGTACTGTGAAATAGCTCTTAAGCTTTTGTTTACAGATGAGTGTAATCATCTCTTATTGAAATTTAATTGCACGTAAAAACCACAAAGGTGTCTTGTGTCTGTGGTCTCTTGTATGGATTTCATCCCATGAGCTTGACTGAAATGGAACGTGCTGCCATTGTGAACCTTGACTCTGAAGTGTTTCAGAAGAAAGGCTGGAAGAGAGCATCTCTAATATGGCTCAGAATTGACTGCTGGTCTGCAGGCAGGAGACCCTGGAGAGCCGAGACACTTCTTGCTCGCATCAGCACCTCTAATTTCCCTCTCTCCACATTAACCAGTTCTCAGACTGACACCTTATCCCCTCACACGTGGCCCTTGCTGAGACCTGAGAAGCGAGGAGGACCTTGACAGGGTTGAGTTCCTTTCATATTGATGGGCTTGCTGAGATCTGGAATTGCCTTTGGTATACTGTGTGTGTGTGTGTGTGTGCATGTATGATGGCAACTTTTCACATTTATAACTCTTCAGTCAAGCATAACTTCAGAAATCTTGTGTGTGTGTGTGTGTGTGTGTGTATGTTAGACCAGTTTATTGTGTATGTAGGATGTTAGACCAGTTTATGTGTTTATGTAGTCTGTTAGACTAGTTTAAGTGTTTATGTAGTTAATAAAACCTTACTTGTATCACACTTGACGTGGTTCATTGTTTGCTCATAACTGGAGTCACTTAATCATGCAGATTTATGCTACAAGCTTTTGTAGAATTGTACAGTAAGAAAGTTATTTCCCTTAACCAGGAAACTAACGTTCTTAGAATTGACAAGACAGTTGACCCTGAGAGGTCAGCTAAATATCTACAGCGGATCTAAAATATGAATAATTAATTATAACTAGTTATGGTTAATTATTCATATTTCCTCATGAGCTGATTCGTTACACACACTATTTTCCTAATTAATGCTGTTCAGTTGCTTTGACACAATCTGTATTGTTAAAAGCGCTATATAAATAAAGGTGACTTGACTTGACTTGTTATTACATCTCTCTTATTATTAAGATTTCTTATTTTTACAATGTTGAAAACAGTTGTGCTGTTTGTTTTTGTGGATACGTTTTTTTCAGAATTTTTGATGACTAGAAAGTTCAAAGCATTTATTTGAAATAGAAACATTATTGTAAAAGTCTTTCTGTCACGTTTGATCAATTTAATGCATTCTTGTTCAATAAAAATATTAATTTCTTTCAAAAAACTTACTGACCCAAAACGTTCAGATTTAATATCCAGAATCTAGAAGCAAAGTAGTTTTTAATTGCATTGCAGCTTCTCAAAAATATATATTTTTATCTTTTAAAATAAAATTACAAGATTACTGTAGATACAATGAGAAAATATCGATTTAAAAAAAATGTGGCAGTAAACATTGTGGCAGAAATCACACATTTACATGTCTAAAATCATTCATTCCAATTGAATCGCACCTTCTGCAGACACCTTCAACTGAAAATTCTGTCATTATCTTCCCCTCAGGTTGCTTCAGCCTTGTACAGCCTTTTCCTTGTGGAACAAAACATCAAACCTTCTTGTTTCCAAAATACAGGCAAAATTACAGGCTGTCAAGTTTGCAGTTTTTCCATTCTTCCAAAACTTATACTTCTACTCTGTACCATCTTAGTCTATAAAGAGCTACTGTATTAGAAGTCCTTGGCATTGAGAGTACCATTCTCTACCAGCTACAGTTTTGCCCTTACACAATACAGTTTTAAAAATGAGTAGTATCATATCCAGTGGCATCACTAACCTCTTACCAAAGCTCTCTAAGGACAGTGCTTGTTATCTTGAGACTGTGCAATTCAATGGGACTGCTGGTGCAACTCTTTCCCCATGAGAACAAACGGAGAAAACATGAAAGAGTGAAACACACTTAAAGGCACATTCCCAAGTCCCAGGGGTTTGAAAGAGAGAGGTAGGAGTGAGTGAATAACTACACCAAGAGACAGAGATAGTGCTGAGTTTGGACTGTAGGAATTATGGGAATTCATTTAAGGCTTTCTGTGTTTTTTTTTCTTTCCGTTAATTGATTCCAACTCCATTGAGTGTTCCATATGAAATCAATACAAGATATTTTGCAATCTATTTACTGTTTTCATGTGCATGTGTTGGAGGTGGCGTCAGCCTTGTACAGCCTTTTCCTTGTGGAACAAAACATCAAACCTTCTTGTTTCCAAAATACAGGCAAAATTACAGGCTGTCAAGTTTGCAGTTTTTCCATTCTTCCAAAACTTATACTTCTACTCTGTACCATCTTAGTCTATAAAGAGCTACTGTATTAGAAGTCCTTGGCATTGAGAGTACCATTCTCTACCAGCTACAGTTTTGCCCTTACACAATACAGTTTTAAAAATGAGTAGTATCATATCCAGTGGCATCACTAACCTCTTACCAAAGCTCTCTAAGGACAGTGCTTGTTATCTTGAGACTGTGCAATTCAATGGGACTGCTGGTGCAACTCTTTCCCCATGAGAACAAACGGAGAAAACATGAAAGAGTGAAACACACTTAAAGGCACATTCCCAAGTCCCAGGGGTTTGAAAGAGAGAGGTAGGAGTGAGTGAATAACTACACCAAGAGACAGAGATAGTGCTGAGTTTGGACTGTAGGAATTATGGGAATTCATTTAAGGCTTTCTGTGTTTTTTTTCTTTCCGTTAATTGATTCCAACTCCATTGAGTGTTCCATATGAAATCAATACAAGATATTTTGCAATCTATTTACTGTTTTCATGTGCATGTGTTGGAGGTGGCGCCGTGCTGGCTATCCCATCATGCCCCACTGTGAGGATTAGTGAACTACAGATGTGCTCGGCAGCACTGGCGTCACATTCCAGGAAAATGCCGAATAACGAAGTGCCCTTCCAAAATACTGAGAACTGAGTGGAAGTTGAAAGAGAAGAAAGGGATAAAGAGAGAAAATGTGGGAAAGGATTGGAAGAGAAATAGGGGAGAAATGAGAATCAGCTGTGATTGGCTGATAGTTATAGCATTTGACCTTGAGTGTACAAAAAATAAACTTTTCAACGGTAGTGTACAGAAATACTGTGCACAGTATACATACTATATACTGCATCAGAACATAGCCAATGTAGTGTTCGTTTGTGGCAGGATGAGGGAACTGCAGAAGATCTTCATCTGATCCAAACTTTAATGTTTTTGTCTTTGGTTTAAATAAGGTAACATCCTTTATGTAAGTTAAAGCAATTTGCGAAAAATTCATTTATTTGTGAGCTAAAAAGACAAATTTCTAGCATATTCTTAACTATCTCCTATTAAAGGCCTAACCTAATTGGAGCCTTATTGACCTGATTCTATTCAGGCCTTTAATTTTGCTTAATCTGGGAGTTGAGCAGCTTTCAGGGTCGAGGAAAGAGGATTTTACAAGGGAACATCCATCGAAATGAAAGCGTAGCTTGTGTTGATTACTGAATTAAAAGATGCGATGGGATTTGCTTGTCAGTTCTGCTGTAAAATATTACATAATTACAGGCGAACAAAGGACAGTCTAGTTGAAAGAGAAGAAAGGGATAAAGAGAGAAAATGTGGGAAAGGATTGGAAGAGAAATAGGGGAGAAATGAGAATCAGCTGTGATTGGCTGATAGTTATAGCATTTGACCTTGAGTGTACAAAAAATAAACTTTTCAACGGTAGTGTACAGAAATACTGTGCACAGTATACATACTATATACTGCATCAGAACATAGCCAATGTAGTGTTCGTTTGTGGCAGGATGAGGGAACTGCAGAAGATCTTCATCTGATCCAAACTTTAATGTTTTTGTCTTTGGTTTAAATAAGGTAACATCCTTTATGTAAGTTAAAGCAATTTGCGAAAAATTCATTTATTTGTGAGCTAAAAAGACAAATTTCTAGCATATTCTTAACTATCTCCTATTAAAGGCCTAACCTAATTGGAGCCTTATTGACCTGATTCTATCCAGGCCTTTAATTTTGCTTAATCTGGGAGTTGAGCAGCTTTCAGGGTCGAGGAAAGAGGATTTTACAAGGGAACATCCATCGAAATGAAAGCGTAGCTTGTGTTGATTACTGAATTAAAAGATGTGATGGGATTTGCTTGTCAGTTCTGCTGTAAAATATTACATAATTACAGGCGAACAAAGGACAGTCTCATTTCATACTTAATTTGGATGTGTTTCCTGGTTTATTTAGGGACA
>NW_015505313.1:1746695-1747295 GCF_001515645.1 Sinocyclocheilus grahami | reverse complement strand
CCAGTGCCATGGCAGAGAGAACAGATCAATTTTAGGTACATGATGAAACGAATGAAATACTCACATGTCACAGGAGAGCATGTCAGTAATCCTGTCAGGGCAGGCAAAGGGGTGGAAAAGGAGATAATGCTTTTTCTCTTTCTCATTTCCCTGGTTATTTATACTGAAACATTTATATGCGCCTGAAAATGGACAGTGTGTGCTACATTGGCTCTATGATATCTTGCCAAACCTAAAACCCCTAAAATCTTTCTCCTTTGATGTGTTACCAAATGTATACATGTCTAATGCATGCATATATTCCTGTATTGTATAACCTCTTCGTTATATATAACAGTAGAAGTGCAGCTAAGTTGGCTCCAACCTTGGATCCAGCTTATTGATATTTACATTTAGATTCAAGTGACAGAAACCTAAGTAAGTGTGTTTCTGCTGAGCTCCACTTTCTAAGTTCTGCTTCAGCTCTAATCCTCACTAAATCTGCACAGATCCATCATTACCATAGGCTATGCAAAAAGAAAGTGCTAGCTGGAAAACTGAACTTGATCTTGATGCATTATTAAGTTGAATACAGTTCATTTTCTTTCAGCTCTGGACTTG
>NW_015505313.1:1744803-1745489 GCF_001515645.1 Sinocyclocheilus grahami | reverse complement strand
GTGTTTATTTGTGTGTATCCTTGAGTTCTAAACATGTCTCTGTTACCCTGCTGTGCTGCTAATATCTGAACAGATCCTAAGCATCCAGGACTCTGCAGGAGGTGGAGAAAATGTTCATACCATGCAGAGAGGAAGCCTGTTTGATCTCCATATTCTCCGTCCACTGGAAATCAGATGGTCCGTCACCATGAGAGACATTAAATATGTTGGGTTAAGGTCATAAATGCATTGAGGAAGTTCCATGCGAAAGTAATACACAGTTTTATGTAGTTTTTACACTCCAATCATTTTCATGGTCTGCTGAGGTTATCTGACACAATCCTTTAACTGCTACTAAAGATAATTTTGCTGCGATACGAATAATGTGTATACTGTCCCCTTTATAGAGCTACATTATTTTTCATCTAGGAGAGATACAGACAATATTATCAGCTGCCAAACTGATTCACATTCAAGATCTGGACATCTGGAATGTTACACAAGGTCTCAACCTTGACTGATTTAACATTTGTTAGACATTGTGATTTGAATTCAATTAGTTCATTTTCAAAGAAAAATCACCACTGAAATGTATATAACAGGTCACGTAAAAAATGTAAAAGGAAATGACTGAAGGTTTGACAACAGAACTATTTCATCAAGTCTAGTAAATGGTTTCCAAGCGCAATCTAGCTTGTTATGCTGAC
>NW_015505313.1:1742626-1743295 GCF_001515645.1 Sinocyclocheilus grahami | reverse complement strand
AATTACAGAATTTTCATTTTTGGGTGAACTATCCCTTTAAGTCAAATAAAGCTAATGGGATCTTATCAAATTAAGATAAAGAAAATGAAAATGTTCTCACCACATGACGTTTCAAACCTGTGCGACATACTTTCTTCTATTACAAAATAAAATATTATTATTTAATATAATGTTATTTTGTTCACAATGAAAGTCACTGAGATCCATTATTTATTTTGGACTCCACTGACTTTCATTTTATGTACAAAAAGAGTTAAAACAGTCATCAGAATATCTTCTTTTGTACTGTATTTTTGGGTGAACTATCCATTTAAGTTGGACAAGTGTGGTGAGACTTCAAGGAGCCTGCAAGCCAGACTGGAATAGATTATTTCCATTTCAGTGTGCCTTATGCATCAGATGATCAGTGAACAACTAGGCTGTGGGTGGTTTGTGGGTAGTCGTTTGAGTCTGAGACTAGCATTGTACCGGTGTGAGTGGTCTTAACCCAGCCTCAGGTCTGTGTGATTGTCCGGCTGTCTTAGTATTGACTGACCAGAGTCTTAAGATTCTCTGAGAGGTTGAGTCATGGCAGTGGGACTGCTGGGTTTGTCAATCACCCATAACTCATTCCTACAGCAACCTGGAGACACGATCCACCTCTGCACCCAGAGGATTTATCATCACACC
>NW_015505313.1:1740326-1741822 GCF_001515645.1 Sinocyclocheilus grahami | reverse complement strand
GATTTGGTCAGTGTTGAAAACAGTTGTGATGCTTAAATGTATTGCGGAAAGCATGATACATTATTTAGGAATCTATGATTACTTGGAAGTTCAGAAAAACAGCATTTATTTGAAAAATATATTTTGAAACATGAATGTCTTTACCGTCATTTTTGATCAATTTAATTAATTCTTGCTGAAAAAAAGCATTAATTTTGCTTTAAAAAAAAAAAAGTAACCTGACCCCCAAATCTGTAGATTTCTGGTAGATTGATAGTAATCTAATCTTACTGACCCCCAAATTTTGAGTGATATAATTTGGTAAAATGTAATGATTGAGTTTGATAAATGCAGTCAACATTATAATATTTGTAAAAATGTAGCAAATGGAATGCTATTCTCTTTCTGTTGTTATCTTTGTTTACTGTATGTTAAAGGGGTCCAAATTATGTTGTTTTTTTAAGTATACCAAAGTATAACATATTAATGGAAAATGTTTTCTGTTTTACTTTCTTTCATTACAGCTTTTAGTCTTATTACAGAAAAAAAATGTAATTTGCAAGTTCTGCAATTAAGGAAAGAAATTTACCATTACAAAAAAACTAATTTGAATTGGTAAACAAAGAATCACTGACTCACTGAGTGCTAAATCAAGCTTTATGCTTCATACCTTTATGATCTGAATCATGAACGCTCAGATAATTGTCAAACTCTTCCACACGATCCTCAGAGTTAAAGTAAAGTAAAGTTGACCTTATTTAACAAGAATCTGTCATGCATTCCTCTTCATCTTCTTGGTGCATTTCACATTCATTGAAATTAGAGAGAGATGGCACCATATTAAAGTCATATGAGTTATACCCTTTAGACAACTGCTGTGATTTCCATCCATTTCCTTCTTGTTACAATGAAATTTTATTCAGTGAGAGAGTCACTGCTGATGTACTGCAGTATCTCTCTCTGTCTGGTACAGCGGTGATATAGCTGGGTAGAAGGCCAACTGTTTTTACTTTGAGTCTGTCTGTTTGAGCCAGGAGGCACCGATAAAGGGGAAGATAATTTAGAGCTCAGAAGAATTTCCTAGAAGTCTGAAACTGGGGCAGGACCACGTATTTGTGTTTCTTTCAGACAGTCTTCCAATAAAGGGGCAGTACTGTCTGTATCTGTAACATTAGCTTGGAAAAATCAATATAAGCTGGGCTTATGCGGTAAACTAAAAAGTACCATAGTAAAATATACAGTATATCACAGTATATTATCATCATTTTGATACCAGATCCAAATGACAGTGTGCTGCTGTTCAGGCAGTGTGTCATGGAGCTAAATGTTAATGCACTGATGCGTGAGATATGTTAAATATGTTTTAATGGATTTGGATTTGCAAATTTGACATGAAATTGAACTGTTTGATTTAGTAATGTTTTTAAAAATAAGTAATTTGCATATGCAGCAGAATATATACATTGTTGCGGTACTTTATGTATATATATATATATATATATATATATATATATATA
>NW_015505313.1:1727184-1739161 GCF_001515645.1 Sinocyclocheilus grahami | reverse complement strand
TTTCCACGGCATTCTAATTTATTGAGATGCACCTGTGTATAAATCAGATATTTTAGTCATCTGAATTATTTTAGTTTTAGTTGTATTTTAGTCTTGTTTTAGTTGACTAAATATGTAAATATAAATTTGATTTTAGTCTCCATTATAGGTTTAGCTGACTAAAATCTAACAGGTTTAGTAAAATTCTAATGCATTAATTATGCGTTTCTCTAAAACTTCCAACTCTCCTTGAGAAAACACCTATTAACCTGTTAATATGAATGATACGATTTGAACAAACAAGACTGATTGGATCTCTTCCTAAATCATCTCTTTCTAACATTTTCATCTCATTTTTATTAGGTAACGGTCAGTAGATTTAATGATAGTTTTTGTCATTTAAAACGGGTTTTTATTTAGTTATCACCTCGTTCTCGACAGTGAATAAAATGTTGTTGACGTTAAGATGTTAACGTTAAGATGTTATTAAACCGAATACAGTTTTTATACTGTATAAAGCAAGACTCTTCCAACAGATGGAAAATCTGCTTCATTTAAAGCCCCAGTTGCATTGTGGTTATGCGTTATGCAGGATTAGATGTTCTGCAATGCAAAAGCGATTCTGTGTTGAGATTGTGGGCATATGATCCACTTAGCTCTGATTGCTGTTTTCTTCAGGTGCTTTCCTAACATCTGGGCTCTATGGTGGAAGGATGCAAATGAGTTTCTGCAGTACACAACAGGTCAAACTCACCAAAGCATTCAGCACTTTGAAATGTGCCTCCAAAGGGAGTGTGGTTGGTATCAGCGGTAGACACTCTCGCAAGCTCTCGCACATAGACTTGATTGCTGTCTCTTGTCATAAAGGTGATAGTTTGAGCATCTCCTCTGTTCTCAGAAGTATTCACAGTTACAGAGAAAGAGTTTTATTGGCTCTTTATGTAACATTTAAGTATATTCTCCTTTTTTTTCACTGAGTGATTTGCAAAAGATAAACTGTTCTCAGTTATGACTTTTGTTTTTCAGTGGAAGTAACATAAAATAATATATTTATTTTTTATTTTCTTCAAGACATGTTTGCTCAGGATAAGACAACTTGTTGTTTTGCACAGCTTTTGCATTAAATTTACATTAATAATAAAAAAATATCAACAGCATGTCATACTTATTTGCTCTTAGTTATTGCTCTTACTTCTTCCCTTTATTCTGATTTCACACAAAATTGCCCAGAGGTTCTGTTTGGCCTTATTCTAGCATGAGTATGAAGACAAAAACGTCACTCGATCAATCTCTACAACTATAATTAATTGATTATTAAGTGATGTCCCTTTTGACATTATTGACTCGTACTATGTTAGAATTCACTTCATGATGCTGCTGCTGCTGCAATGCAAAATTCTGGCTTTCGGTTCTTTTAAAAACACGCATAGTTTAATGAGGTGGATAGGAATGTTAGTGCAATCTCTTGGGTTTAATATAGAGATAGGAGTCTGCCGTTCATCAAAGTTCGACCACTAGCTTATTCTCGGTTTCAGAGAAAAAGGAGTAAGTTCATTCATAGACCAATTACACAAGCCCTCGGAGGAAAGAGACGCAGGTGCTGGGTGTGTAAAATGCAGCATTTCTTTAAATTTCTTCAGCTTCTGCTTGAACTTTTTTTAAATGCTCTTATTAGTTAGGTTAATTACTTTGTCAGCTAACAACATCCAACAGACTATATAAATTTATTAAAAACACGCATAGTTTAATGAGGTGGATAGGAATGTTAGTGCAATCTCTTGGGTTTAATATAGAGATAGGAGTCTGCCGTTCATCAAAGTTCGACCACTAGCTTATTCTCGGTTTCAGAGAAAAAGGAGTAAGTTCATTCATAGACCAATTACACAAGCCCTCGGAGGAAAGAGACGCAGAGGTGCTGGGTGTGTAAAATGCGGCATTTCTTTAAATTTCTTCAGCTTCTGCTTGAACTTTTTTTAAATGCTCTTATTAGTTAGGTTAATTACTTTGTCAGCTAACAACATCCAACAGACTATATAAATTTATTCCATTTCTAACATTTTGTTTTGTCCCCTTAACTTTCACATATGTCTTTTACACAACAACAGAATTAAAAATGTAAATGTTTATTTTACTCTTTATTTTGATTATGTAATATCTTATGATTTTCATATTATAAGATATAAGACTATAAGTGAAATAAAATAAAATGTTTCCAAGAGAGCTTTAAATGGATGTTCATATAACAAAAAGAGACTGTTCATCTGATTAAAATACCACATAAAGGTACCTGCAGCTGTAGAAACAAACAGGCATTTGGTATTAGTGCTCATGTTGTACATACTGTATTACTGTCCACATGTGCTACATGTATCTAGCTCATTTAGATTCTATTCGTATTCACACCTGTGTCAGCTCTCATCTTCAAGTCTATGGGGAGTAAACAAACTCTCACACACCTGCTTTCTAGCAAAACAGCTCACTATCATGTCAAACAATGGCATACATCAAATACCCGATCTAATATTACACAAATGATTCTTGTAATCACCCAGTGTGATTTCCTCTTATAAGTACAGCTTGACTACAGAAAAACCATCTGTCTGAGCGTAAGAAGAGAAGTGAGTAACTGTCAGGCACAAAGGATTTAGATCTTTCTCTGAGTAAGAACAATGATGTAGTTGAACGCCTCTGTGGTTCTCAACACAAACCCTGAAAAGGGCTGCAGTGAACTAAAATGTGGATTGGATCAGTTTTCAGTGCACACAGCATGAAGAAAGTATCTATCTATCTATCTATCTGTCTGTCTATCCATCTATCTATTGGGGTGCAATGGTTCAAGGTTCTCACGGTTAGGTACGTATTGCGGTTTTGGTATGGGAGAAGTATTTTAATGTTTAATTTGAAGGTTGGTTACTTATTACTTATTTGATAACAAACTCTTGAACAGTTTGTCTTAACTTAAAAACTAAATGTTTTTTACTACTGAATAAACATTTTAACTTACAAATACATGAATCATTATGCTACAGCCATGCTAATTTATTAAAGAACAAGTATTTTAAAATGTTTTTTCGAAATAGAAACAAGGGCATTGATTTCAGTTCATAATATTTACATAATGTTAAATCCATTGAAGTGAATGTAATAGAACCCGATTGCATAAAGTTTCTAATGAAAGCGGTGAGGCTGATCACACAGATCAAAAACCTTATATCTGTTTATTCATAAAACAACATGACAAAACAGCCAAATTTAAAAGAGAATTCCAATAAATGCTTATAAATGTTAATCTACCCGTTAGCACATGGAGATAAACAGACATCTTCTTTGATGATGCTTAATTTTCTTCACCAAAACATATATTTTTCTTAGTTTGGGCTGCTTCTCCTCAAAATGTTTGTGTCCTGTTAATAGTAATATCTCCCAACTTTTCTGTCTATAACACTGGAATTAATATGAAAAATATGGGAAATAATTATGCCTAAACATCAAAGTGTTTCCTGTTTAATCATTTAGAGGAATGCATTCACTCTCTGTAAGCATTACACAGTGTCACGCTACCTATTTAATTTACAAACATTATCATAATTATTTAGTAAAGTGTTGTGTAATTAAATTAAACATCTTGGACACATTTTTCAGGCTGGTTAAAACTGGATTTCATAATGCATTTCAGATACACAACATTATTGAACTTCACGAGCAGTGTCATCGCTCTACTGCAAAGCTATTACAAGAGGACAAGAGGAAAGCTATTTATAGAGGATATATTACTGTCAGACAGTCAGTTGAACTGATATATAGTAAACGCATAGACATTTACTGTATATAGGATGCATGATAATGAACCTTGCCCTTGAAGAGTTACTTGCCATATTTTATGGACACAAACACATGCACACTCTAATTAGATTTTTCCCCCTCACAGTTAAGAGTTTGATGAGGAAATGACCGTGGTACTTGATGAAGTGTTGCTGTGGAGAAGGCCAGAACCTTCACTTTCACAATGAAGCTGTGACTTACTTACTTATGCTCAATGTGCTGTTAATGGCTGCGAGGGACATAGTCAAATGTCATTATGTCTCATTCATTCTCTCTCGCTCTCTTTCTTTTCAAGCTTCAGAAAAGTTTATATATCATCAAATAAGGATTCGTATACTTTCTCAGTTACTCCTTAACTGGCTTTTCTCCCGTCTCTTTCTCTTGCTCACAGTATTTTCAATGTTAAATTCAATTTGAGGGCAAAAAGAAGGCCTCTGGTATTTAGATATAAAAATCACTTCATATTACTATATTCATTATTCAACGGAACTCCATATTCTCATCAAACAGCGATTTAAAAGGGAACTAATTCTTACCTCCCTGGCATAAGAATTTGTTTAAAAAATAAACATGAATTAATTAGTTTTAAGCCTACGGAACATTTTATAACTTTACACTCTCACAAAAAAAAAAAGCACAAAACTGTCAGGGGGGTGGTAAGTTACCTAAATCTTTTGCTTTATTTACAACTAAATGTTGCATATTATTGTCTATAGGTACATATTAGTACTTTAAAAGTACATATTTGTGTTGTTAATTAGTAGCTGTGTACTGCCCCAGTGATACAGTATCTCAGTATCTATGAACAAATCTCAAAATATAATCTTAAATGGGTAATTGCACACTCAAATTTTTATTCTGTGGTTACCAAATAAATATACAGTTATTTCCAGTCCTTAACTTTGACTGGCCGAGTGGAGTTTCAAGAGTTCTGATAAATTAGTCAAACTGTGGGACTAATCACTCCCTTTGAACCAATAGGTGGTAACAATCAGAGTGAATTATTCATAAAGATGTGAGTGAGTGACTGAGTGAATCACTCCAATTCGTTCTAACTGCAGGTTGCTCAGAGACGCAGCTCTACTGTGGCTGCGTTTAAAATTATTTTCATTGGTGGAGCAAAAATAGACAGTTTCTGTAACTGCAATAAAATCAATAATACAATTGCTTAATTATCACTCCTACCTCAGTTTTGCATCTAAATAATGACACTTTTTAAAAGGAAACATCAATTTTCAATTATAAGGACTTGTGTTATTTATTATCTGTGCTCCATCCATGCACTTATTATTATTATTATTATTTTACAAATTTGCAATGCATATTAATATTTAGAATGAAAGCTCCCTAGTATATAAGAGTCGCTCAATGATAAAAGTATCTTATAAGTAGTCCATATGACTAAACAGCACTGTATTGCAAGTCTTCCGAAATCAGTCGACAGCTTTGTGTGAGGAACAGACTGGAATTAAATCGTTAACTTTTTATTCCTTGGTGTATATATCAGAGGGATGAAGGTTCAATAATTCACACTCTTATTCAATGCGCACACACACATAAACACAAACATTACACTATTGGGAGAAACCTATCCTTTCTTTTCAGAATAACCTTTTCACCTTTCTTTTTGTAACTACTTAATGTTTCCAATGATTCTCACTTATGTGATCCCTGTTACAGCCTTTGTAGGACAAAGTTCACAGATCTAACAGCTGAAAAATCCTCATATAGTCCCAGAGACTGCCCTGTACAGTACGCTGTGTACTGTATGTCAAATATTGCTTGGGACAGCACTCCCTTATACAAAAAAATCAATAGACTATAGTATTTTATCCCTCTCTAGGGAGGCCACCCTTCCAATTAATGTACTCTACTATATCCAGTGTACTTGAATATAAAACACTGGCTAATCAACAAGCCACCAAATAAAGGTTAACATAATTTTGGTTTATTATAGAAGACAATTGTTAGTGTTGGTCATGACACATATTGTCTACACACTGCAGGACTGCAGAAGAGGCACATGCTAATACAAATGAATTATTAGAGTATAATTAGTAGCTCATGTCAAACAGATCAGCGAGACATAAGGTTTCTATGTATATCCAAGTATGCTAATGGCTTTAAATGTTAATTGCTCTGCCCACTGAATATATTACACGTTAACCTTGTGTATGTATGTCAGTGTTGGAGAGGCTTAGAGAACCACTATTTGTAATTTGACAATGCCTGCTTACATCTAGGATCATTACGCAACATTTAGCCTATTAGCATCAAGGTTGTACAGAAAGCAGCGTTTGAGGTGCTGATACGCAGTAATTTGTGTGAAGGTGTCATTCACGAGATATGGAATCAGTTATGCAAAGTGCTACAAAAGTCACTGAATTTGTGGAAATAAATGAACGGTGGAAGACGTTTGTGTGAAAAACAGATGAGGCTGATGGCTTGAAGCTCCTCACGGTGTTAGTCAGTTCACTAACAGTCTGACATGTCTTAATTGATTTTTGCTGGCACAGCTCACACACACATACACACACACACACACACACACACACACACATTATTCAGTGTGGTTTGGCATGCGGGCCCAGAAAAACCATTTAGCACAAGTATTAGTGTGTAATTAGAGGCCTAATGACATGTTTTACGCTTAATTTATTTGGGTATCTATGCCCAAACGTCAGGGGAGCAATCCAGAGAGATTCAGGAGATGAATGAAAAATGAGGTTTTAAAATTTGATTCATTGCATTCAGAGTTATAGGTAGAGGCAGAATAAAAAAAAAACCCTAAAAGTTTTAAAGTAATGTAAAAAGTTTAAATGAATAGTTCACCCAAAAATTAACATTTGCTGAAAATTCACTTTTAAAACTTTTAGCATTACATCACTTGTCCTTCATTGTATCCTTTGCAGTAAATGGGTGCCATCAGAATGAGAGTCCAAAGAGCTGATAAAGACACAATAATCCACAAGTAATCCACATGACTCCAGCCCCTCAGTTAATGTCTTAACGAAGAATTTGTTATTAGAAACACACAGCTTTTCACTTCACAATATGTTAATTGATTGACTGGAATCTTGTGGAATACTTTTGGATTATTTAGTTGTTTTTATCAGCTGTTTGGACTCTCATTCTGACGGCACCCATTAACTGCAGAGGATCCACTGGTGAGCAAGTGATGTAATGCTAAATTTCTCCAAATCTGCTCTGATGAAGAAGCAAACTCATCTACATCTTTCATGGCCTGAGGGTGAGTAAATTTTCTGCAAAGTTTCATTTCTGAGTGAACTATTCCTTAAAGGAGATATTAGAGAGTTTGTTGTAAGGCGCAGGAGATTGTGGCCTATGCCTTACTCAAGGGACTCATAACTGTGAGACTATTTTTGTAGAGTCCAGGACAGGCTCCTTTTCCTCCTAAATTTCAGGTATTCTGAAGCTCAGCCTCTGTGGACATAAATTCTGTATGAGATCATGAAGGCCTCAGTGCATCCACGGACAGCACTAAAACACATTTTTACAGCTTCAGCAACAGAAAACGAGCCCTCATTTTCTCCAGTTTCTTTCAGTCTGGCACATAAAGATGGAGCGTGTCCACACTTTCCACTACCAAGAAAATAATTAGACTGTGTATAATGAGGATGCATTTACACGTTAGTTTGTTTCCCTTCCCTCCAAGTGTTCCAGAAGCACAACAACAATTCATAAAACATTATAACAAGTCAGAAAACACAATGACAAATTCGAAAACAAATGATCAAGTCAGAAAACACAACGACAAATCAGACAAACCGAAAGAGGTAGGTATAGTTCGAGACAGGGTCGATCGAGTCAAAAAGCCAAGGTCACACACTTATCCATCTACACCACTGGAGCTGATGATTTATAGCCACTTTTCAGTTTCTTTCAGTCTGGCACATAAAGATGGAGCGTGTCCACACTTTCCACTACCAAGAAAATAATTAGACTGTGTATAATGAGGATGCATTTACACGTTAGTTTGTTTCCCTTCCCTCCAAGTGTTCCATAGTCTCAAAATTAATTCAAAATTAATTCACATTTGCCATCTGCTCCCAATTTTTATTACCTATAATTCATATTCACAAAATACAATTTGCAAATGCACAACCAAATTTACAATCACAAAAAAAAAATTTAAATTAAAGTACAAGTCAAATGCAAGTATGTTTGCACATTTCTACGGTGGCCGAGAAGTGCTAAACAAATCACAATTCTGAAAACAAAATAACAAATTACAAACGCAAATGCAAGTCTAAAAAACAAAATAACAATTCAGAAAGCACAACAACAATTCATAAAACATTATAACAAGTCAGAAAACACAATGACAAATTCGAAAACAAAATAACAAGTCAGAAAACACAACGACAAATCAGACAAACCGAAAGAGGTAGGTATAGTTCGAGACAGGGTCGATCGAGTCAAAAAGCCAAGGTCACACACTTATCCATCTACACCACTGGAGCTGATGATTTATAGCCACTTTTAACTAAATGTAAATAGACACCCCATATTTTTCTATTTTGTTTTCAGAATTGTGATTTATTTAGCACTTCTCGGCCACCGTACATTTCTGAATGTTTTGATAAGCACAAATTGATTGGTGAACTTGCATTTGCAAAGTGTTATGTATGTGGATCGCAGATGCGTTTTCAAGAAGCATAACTTTACATAAATTGGATGATTTGCAAATGCAGATTCAACAGTCAATTTCTACAGAAAGATTCAGAAATGTGAAAACATAGTTGTGTATTTATGAATTGTGCTTTGCATTTGTGAATTGTATTTTGTGTATATATTGTAGCATTTGGACCAATCAGACACACAACTTTTTGTTTGGTTGTGCATTTGCAAATCATATTTTGTGAATATAAAATAGGTTGAGTCCTTGAATTGCTACTTGCAAATATATACATTTTGTTGTGAATGTGAATTAGCTTACGCATTTGGTATTCACATTTGCTAAATAAATGAGTTTTGCTCCATTTGAGCTGCATTACTTTCCAGCCAAAAAGAGATGAGGATAGCAGCACAAGTTAATACTGAGTAACTTACAATTTAGACAATGTACTGCCAGTTACTTTTTTGCGCTAAAGCAGATTCACTGTTGCTTCATACACTAGTGGTGTTTATAGTTCCTGATTGCATAAGCATTTTTGAACAAATTAGTTGAGTGAATGATTCATTATAACTGATAAAAACAATCACTTGTTTTGTGCAGTGAGTTCAGTGACTTATTCAAATAACGCGCTTATAATAACAGTCACTTGTCCCCACCTACTGGCGTAACGATATAACCTGTAGAAAGAGTCGCTATTGCATATATATATATATATATATATATATATATATATATATATATATATATATATATATTTATGTGGCATGATAATAGCACATAATAATGTGCTGTAGCATGATAATAGCACAAAAACAGATGCAATTGTCTCATATGAAGGTTCAGAGGAACTCTTCATATGAATGACTCAAGTTTCTTGCCCTTCTCTGCTCTTTGTTTACTAAACCTACACAGCATGCACACATTTCCGCTGTGTCTAATGGATTAGTGAACAGGTGTGTCCATGAGTGGGAGGGATTGAAGCGTTCAGGTGCGTCAAGCCTGCCGTCAAAGTCAGCCAGCTGAGCCAAAAATGTCGTTGTGATTTTGTGCTTTCAGAAGAAGATCAGGCACAGAAAAGTCATTTAGAGGTTCTTTGCTGTCATTGAGAAGCTCTGTTGAGTAACATGGTAATAAACCCAATGATAATAATTTGTAATATATTTATTTGCATGCAATATTTTTCCTAAAGGAGTATCAATACATGCAAACAGTATATAATTTTAGAACATCACAAATTCCCAGTCAAATGTGTTTCAGATAATATACTCACGAAACGGAATGCATTCAGTACTCCACCTTATGAATAATACATTTTTACAATGGATTGTATGCAAATCAATATCATGTCATATGGGGGAAAAGCTGCGCTCTTAGCCATGAACATTGAGAAATTTACATGTGACAGTAATTACTGCAAGCTGTTTCTGTTCTCAACAGTACACTAAAATTGATTTAATTAGTATGAGCTGATTTTAGGCACTTGTTCATCAATACTTTCCAATTATGTTTTCTTTATTAATAACCTAGAAGCATTTCTGCCAGAGTCAACAACACTTTGTACAGTATATGGCGTTGATTTTTTAAGAACTTGTTCACCCAAAAAAACTACTCTATGTCATTCTAAACCTGTATGGCTTTCTGACTTCTGTATATATATATATATATATATATATATATATATATATATATAATTATTATTTATTTATTTTTTTTTTGCAAGAATTGTGAGAATTGTTATTCAGTGATGCAAATAAGCATCCATACCTTTGGAATCAAATCTTTTCTCTGAATCATGATGCAGTTTTGTCTGAATTTGTTCACAAATCGGACTGATACGTTTATCAACTCACTGACTCAATCATTGTTTTGTTTTTTTCTTGAATGATCTAGTCTCCATTTCTTGTAATTGCATAGAAATGAGAGACCATTATGCATAATTCAAACATTCCCTTTACTGTTTTCTGAGCATTTTTAGGGTTCAAAATTCAACTCCATTTACAATAGCCACGGTAAAAAGCACAACACACTTGCATGCAGAGCTGAACTTCAGGTTTGTTGAATGCCTCAGTAGGATGAATTTTTTGAGAAGATGCCAGAGTGTGTGCTTGTTTGTTTATATATACATTCATCCTCATATCAGCCCATGCTTGTGTGTGTGTGTGTGTTTCAGATACAGGATTGGAGTTGAAAACCCTGAGGTGCTGGTCCTTTTCAGCAGGGCTGAAGATGACTCCATCATTGCCATTACAGTGATGTGTGTGTGTGTGTGTGTGTGTGTGTGTGTGTGTGTGTGTGTGTGTGTGCGTGTGTGTGTGTGTGTAAGAGAGAGCTAGAGAGCTAGCACAACCCATCAACACTCTCCACATCTGATCTTTATTTTGTGTCAGTGTTGTGAGGCGTCTTGTATCTGTCTGTATTTAAGGTCACAGAATATCATTCGGCCCGTCAAACCTCCGGGATTCAGTTCCAGAGCGTGTCAGAGGCTGAGATCTTTGTCTCTGGTCAGAAACACACTGATCTGCTTCACACACTTGAGTTTTTGTGTTACTATGACAGTATCAAACCTCAGTGCAAAGGGCGATCATTTACAGTTTATCAGATGTCTGTTTATTATTCAGTTAACTGCTGAATAAGTTAAATTCAGATACAACAGTCATGTTATTAATTGTGTTTGGCTTGATTTCACAGAACAAGGATTTAAACTGGTTACCTTTTGGCAAAAATGGCCATTCTGAATCCAAAATAAGTTTAAAAAAGCAAAAAGTGTGGCATTTGAAAATGCAACATGCACCAAATCTTTCCCCAATTTTGTAGTGAGAATAATTTATGAATCAGTTTTTTGCAAATAAAAGGTCTACCTATTTTGCAGTACAGTAGTATTATTAATATAGTAATATTTGACCCTGCAGCACAAAAGCAGTGTTAAGTCGCTGGGGGATATTTGTAGCAATAGCCAACAATACATTGTATGGGTCACAATTATACATTTCTCTTTTATGCCAAAAATCATTAGGATATTAAGTAAAGATCATGTTCCATGAAAATTAATAGTTTCCTACTGTAAATATATAAAAACTTAATGTTTGATTAGTAATATGCATTGCTAAGAACTTCATTTGAACAACTTTAAAGATGATTTTCTCAATATTTAGATTTTGTTGCACCCTCAGATTCCAGATTTTCAAATAGTTGTATCTCAGCCAAATATTGTCCGTGTGTGTGTGTGTGTGTGTGTGTGTGTGTGTGTGTGTGTGTGTGTGTGTGTGTGTGTGTGTGTGTGCGTGTGTGTGTGTGTGTAAGAGAGAGCTAGAGCATAGAAACAAATAGGAAAAAACAGAGGAAATTAGAAAAATAGAGATAAATAATAGAGTGAACATACTGAATGAATATTATCAGACAGGTGGAAAGAAAAACCACCATGGGGCAGATTCTCGATTCTGAAGAGGATTAAAAACTGCTTGTGCGACACACACTTACATAAGCACCACACACTTACACACACACACACACACACACACACACATACACACACACACA
>NW_015505313.1:1723900-1726807 GCF_001515645.1 Sinocyclocheilus grahami | reverse complement strand
ACGCACACACACACACACACACACACACACACACACACACACACAAGTTTGAGATCAAGCCTCATTAATCCCACATTGACGGTGTGATCAAACATAATTTTTTTAAACTATTCCATTCTCTTTGTATGCTGTGTTTTCCTGAGGCTGCTAACATACCTAATTCATGCCTCACTGAGTCTGAGGAAGAAATCTATCATGTGCTGCTCTCACACAATGACACACAGCCCCTTTAAGGCCAAACTGAAGGGCAATAAGGTAAAAGAGAGTCACAGAAGTGTAGATATTTTGTATAATACCCCATTCATGCAATACTTTACTACGTGCAATTGTTAGTCAGAGGTATTAGCAGGAGGGGGCGTTTTCATTCTAGAAAGCATTTGATTGGACAATTTGTATACGCCAGTGAGCGTAGGATGAACCGGCAATGCTTTTGAGAGAGACTGTAAATGTGAAGCCACTGATGCTGGTGTCAATTACAGTGTATAGATCATCAAAAGCCCTTGTTAACCATTCACTGTGTGATGTTACATTCATTCCACCATGAGGGGTGACCTTTGGCCCTTGCCCATAATTCTGTATGACTGTCCTCTTTATGGTTGTTTTTTATTTATGGCATCATAAATTCAACATGGCTGACAAAAGCATCACTGCAATATTTACAATTATCTTCTACTGCATGCAGCTGAAAAATGGACAGCTCTCTGAAAATACATAAAATAAAGATCAGAAATGGTTATAATTTTGTATAAGTAAAATAAGCATTAAGATTTTTTTCCTTTTGTGAATAAATAATTAATGTATTAGAGACTATTTATCTTCTTAAATAATTTTTAATTGTTAAATTACATCTTTTAGTAAGTGTTTAATGAAGTATTAAGTGTATTTTATCCTCACGAAGGCTGCATTAATTTGATCAAAATACAGTAAAAACAGTAATATTGTGATATTACTGTAATATCAATAATATTATTGCAATCTTTAAATGTTTTTGTTATGTATATATTTGAATGTAATTTATTCTCGGATTTTGAACTTTTCAGCAGCCATTACTCCAGTCTTCAGTCAGAAAATGTGATGATTTGGTGCTCAAGAAACATTTCCTATTATTATCAATGTTGAAAACAGTTGTGCTGCTTAGTAGTTTTGTAAAAACCATGACACATTTTTATGGATTCTTTGATTTAAAAAAAAAAATTGTAACAAGTAAATATACAAACATTTATATGGTAATGAATAAAAGCTAAACATTTCTTTAATAATAAAAACGATTAACCTAAAATGCATGACTGTGATTATTTAATTGTTTAAGTGATCACCACAATTATATTTCTCATAAAATATTAAATAAAAGATTTGGGATTTGTAAATGTAAATCAAAGCAAGCTGGATAGATTCCTGCAGAAGTGAGAGCTGGAACGAGTTTCCGGATGAGAAAGACACACTGAAAATCACTGAGAATATTCTATGAAACTCTTGGAGAAAGACCAGACAGCAAACTGCAATTTAATGAGAGCAAATGGAGTTACGACAATTTGAAGAGTTTGATGGGTGGGAACTGCACTCTTTGGTGACTTGGTGTGATTATAAGGGAGTAATTTATCTTAGATTTCTTTATCACAGATTTGAATTGATTTAAAATCACATACAGTTAATCAAAGTAAGCATATCAGAAGAGTAGCTCCCATGTGTGCAAAAATATAAGGAACTACTGAGAGAATTAATTAAAGCACATAAACCCGAAAACTGTCAGTCACAAGTCCATAAGTCCATAAGTTTGGTCACTCCATGTCCCAAAATACTCAATGAAGGGCTTTTCCCTCGAGTCCCACACAAGGTTCGTTAACTTGAGCGCATTTAAATTCAAATCACAGCACAGTATTTGAATTAAATGCTAAGATGTAGGCCTACTGAGTTCTGTACCGCCTGCAAGAAATTTCACTTATGAATTTAGCCAGATTGAATGTTTCATCGGGCCTTATTTACTGCACAATGTCACTTCTATATCATAATGAACTGATTTTGCACAACAGTGATCTTTGACAATAATGACTGTTTAATGGCAGGCTGGAATCAGCGCTATGCTCGTTCCTCCAGAGAAATGTGATAGTGTTTTTAATGATGCAGAAGCTTTTGGGAGATTCTGCCTTGATTGCTTTATAACCGAATGGGAAATTACTTCCTTAATTTAACAGAATAGGCAGTTGGCTTACATATGTGATTCCAAAACCGATGAGATCAAATTTGGAATTGTTCTGTTACTTTATAAGTGTGCTAGTCACATTACACTAGCATAGAAACATGAATGGATCAGTGAACCTGACATTTCTTCCTTCCTTTACACATATGCCCATAAATCCCTCCATCTCTATTCACCAAACAAACAGTATATTCTACAACCCTTCTCTTATTTCCCATGAGAATGAGTTTTGTCGAGGTGTCTGCCGTCACAGGCCATGGTCATTAGTATTCTCTGGATAACTCTCCGACCGCTTCTGTTATCAGCGTTGTATCCATCATAAGAGCTGGCCTAGAAGCTTTCACAAGCCCACCATAATTTCCATTTCATTCAGGACTGTAATTTGAGCGCTTCTGACCCTCCTGACAGAATTAGCTCTACATTAGGAGCTGCAAAGTGGTTCAAATTGACAAATATTTCATGGACACAGTGTTGGTTTACAGAGGCTTCTCAAAGGGGTTGCTTTAATAGGGCCTGTACACAATAAGTGTATATTTGTGTGTATCGTTGGGTGTTTTGACAGGCAGCGTCTGTTTGCCAGCTTGTCTAAGGACCTGTAGTCAACTGTGATTATCTGGGGTGACAGCTTGAATCTGTTTAAATACTCCATGGAGAGAGTGATAGTGTGTCCTTCAAAACCTCAGCACACACACACACACACACACACACAC
>NW_015505313.1:1697658-1722119 GCF_001515645.1 Sinocyclocheilus grahami | reverse complement strand
AGTGATGTGTGTGTGTGTGTGTGTGTGTGTGTGTGTGTGTGTGTGTGTGTGTGTGTGTGTGTGTGTGTGTGTGTGTGTGCGTGTGTGTGTGTGTGTAAGAGAGAGCTAGAGCATAGAAACAAATAGGAAAAAACAGAGGAAATTAGAAAAATAGAGATAAATAATAGAGTGAACATACTGAATGAATATTATCAGACAGGTGGAAAGAAAAACCACCATGGGGCAGATTCTCGATTCTGAAGAGGATTAAAAACTGCTTGTGCGACACACACTTACATAAGCACCACACACTTACACACACACACACACACACACACACACATACACACACACACACACACACACACACACACAAGTTTGAGATCAAGCCTCATTAATCCCACATTGACGGTGTGATCAAACATAATTTTTTTAAACTATTCCATTCTCTTTGTATGCTGTGTTTTCCTGAGGCTGCTAACATACCTAATTCATGCCTCACTGAGTCTGAGGAAGAAATCTATCATGTGCTGCTCTCACACAATGACACACAGCCCCTTTAAGGCCAAACTGAAGGGCAATAAGGTAAAAGAGAGTCACAGAAGTGTAGATATTTTGTATAATACCCCATTCATGCAATACTTTACTACGTGCAATTGTTAGTCAGAGGTATTAGCAGGAGGGGGCGTTTTCATTCTAGAAAGCATTTGATTGGACAATTTGTATACGCCAGTGAGCGTAGGATGAACCGGCAATGCTTTTGAGAGAGACTGTAAATGTGAAGCCACTGATGCTGGTGTCAATTACAGTGTATAGATCATCAAAAGCCCTTGTTAACCATTCACTGTGTGATGTTACATTCATTCCACCATGAGGGGTGACCTTTGGCCCTTGCCCATAATTCTGTATGACTGTCCTCTTTATGGTTGTTTTTTATTTATGGCATCATAAATTCAACATGGCTGACAAAAGCATCACTGCAATATTTACAATTATCTTCTACTGCATGCAGCTGAAAAATGGACAGCTCTCTGAAAATACATAAAATAAAGATCAGAAATGGTTATAATTTTGTATAAGTAAAATAAGCATTAAGATTTTTTTCCTTTTGTGAATAAATAATTAATGTATTAGAGACTATTTATCTTCTTAAATAATTTTTAATTGTTAAATTACATCTTTTAGTAAGTGTTTAATGAAGTATTAAGTGTATTTTATCCTCACGAAGGCTGCATTAATTTGATCAAAATACAGTAAAAACAGTAATATTGTGATATTACTGTAATATCAATAATATTATTGCAATCTTTAAATGTTTTTGTTATGTATATATTTGAATGTAATTTATTCTCGGATTTTGAACTTTTCAGCAGCCATTACTCCAGTCTTCAGTCAGAAAATGTGATGATTTGGTGCTCAAGAAACATTTCCTATTATTATCAATGTTGAAAACAGTTGTGCTGCTTAGTAGTTTTGTAAAAACCATGACACATTTTTATGGATTCTTTGATTTAAAAAAAAAAAATTGTAACAAGTAAATATACAAACATTTATATGGTAATGAATAAAAGCTAAACATTTCTTTAATAATAAAAACGATTAACCTAAAATGCATGACTGTGATTATTTAATTGTTTAAGTGATCACCACAATTATATTTCTCATAAAATATTAAATAAAAGATTTGGGATTTGTAAATGTAAATCAAAGCAAGCTGGATAGATTCCTGCAGAAGTGAGAGCTGGAACGAGTTTCCGGATGAGAAAGACACACTGAAAATCACTGAGAATATTCTATGAAACTCTTGGAGAAAGACCAGACAGCAAACTGCAATTTAATGAGAGCAAATGGAGTTACGACAATTTGAAGAGTTTGATGGGTGGGAACTGCACTCTTTGGTGACTTGGTGTGATTATAAGGGAGTAATTTATCTTAGATTTCTTTATCACAGATTTGAATTGATTTCAAATCACATACAGTTAATCAAAGTAAGCATATCAGAAGAGTAGCTCCCATGTGTGCAAAAATATAAGGAACTACTGAGAGAATTAATTAAAGCACATAAACCCGAAAACTGTCAGTCACAAGTCCATAAGTCCATAAGTTTGGTCACTCCATGTCCCAAAATACTCAATGAAGGGCTTTTCCCTCGAGTCCCACACAAGGTTCGTTAACTTGAGCGCATTTAAATTCAAATCACAGCACAGTATTTGAATTAAATGCTAAGATGTAGGCCTACTGAGTTCTGTACCGCCTGCAAGAAATTTCACTTATGAATTTAGCCAGATTGAATGTTTCATCGGGCCTTATTTACTGCACAATGTCACTTCTATATCATAATGAACTGATTTTGCACAACAGTGATCTTTGACAATAATGACTGTTTAATGGCAGGCTGGAATCAGCGCTATGCTCGTTCCTCCAGAGAAATGTGATAGTGTTTTTAATGATGCAGAAGCTTTTGGGAGATTCTGCCTTGATTGCTTTATAACCGAATGGGAAATTACTTCCTTAATTTAACAGAATAGGCAGTTGGCTTACATATGTGATTCCAAAACCGATGAGATCAAATTTGGAATTGTTCTGTTACTTTATAAGTGTGCTAGTCACATTACACTAGCATAGAAACATGAATGGATCAGTGAACCTGACATTTCTTCCTTCCTTTACACATATGCCCATAAATCCCTCCATCTCTATTCACCAAACAAACAGTATATTCTACAACCCTTCTCTTATTTCCCATGAGAATGAGTTTTGTCGAGGTGTCTGCCGTCACAGGCCATGGTCATTAGTATTCTCTGGATAACTCTCCGACCGCTTCTGTTATCAGCGTTGTATCCATCATAAGAGCTGGCCTAGAAGCTTTCACAAGCCCACCATAATTTCCATTTCATTCAGGACTGTAATTTGAGCGCTTCTGACCCTCCTGACAGAATTAGCTCTACATTAGGAGCTGCAAAGTGGTTCAAATTGACAAATATTTCATGGACACAGTGTTGGTTTACAGAGGCTTCTCAAAGGGGTTGCTTTAATAGGGCCTGTACACAATAAGTGTATATTTGTGTGTATCGTTGGGTGTTTTGACAGGCAGCGTCTGTTTGCCAGCTTGTCTAAGGACCTGTAGTCAACTGTGATTATCTGGGGTGACAGCTTGAATCTGTTTAAATACTCCATGGAGAGAGTGATAGTGTGTCCTTCAAAACCTCAGCACACACACACACACACACACACACACCTGACAAATCTTAGGCTAATAGGTTTAACTGCTTCAGACCCAACCCATAATTCTAAACTAGCAGAAAAGGACTTTCCGGTTTTTTATATAGTCTCTTTTTCTCTCACAAGTAGATTTGAGGGTATTTATGAAGACATTTTCAGGAAACTGGTTTTCATGAGCATAGAAAATCAAGTATACACTTTTGCACGCATTCTTGGCACAAAAGCTCAGTGAGTGACTTCCTTCTGCCCTTGTCAGATTCTGCAGAAATGTACTTATGTTGAAATCATAAGAGGCTTATTATTAGAAAACTGGGCAGAAAATGGATCGGTCTATGTTTATGTTCAGAAATAGAAGCAACATGGTCATTTACAGTTTCAAGAAAAGTTCAAGTCGGTATAAAACATAGATTGGGATTCCTTTTCTTCCCTATTGTGACATATCTCCAAACAACTTTTTCTAAAAGAAAAGGAAAGAAAGAAAGAAAGAAAGAAAGAAAGAAAGAAAGAAAGAAAGAAAGAAAGAAAGAAAGAAAGAAAGAAATATGTGCATGATGTCCCTGTCCTCATTCTAAACCTTTGTCATTAAAAAATGTGAGAAAATACATTATTCAGTTACTTTATTTAGCTTTTTACTAGCAAGGCTTATACTCACAAGTATACTTGAGAGGTTTTATAATATTTGTGAGGGCATTTTCAGAAAAGTAGCCCTCCCAAGTGTAGCAAATCAAGAACACACTTGTGCTCTGGGTTCTTGGCGCAAAAGCCTGGTGAGTGGCATTTTACTCCCTTATCAGATTCTGCAGCAGTGTACTTATGTTCAAATCATAAGTGGCTTATTATTGGGGGAAATTTTTTTTAATTTGATGAAGGAAAACCAAGCAGAAGACAGATTATTAAAATTAACTATAAGAGTAAATTTCCCTTTGTATGTGTGCCTATATTTATATTTGGATAAGCGTTTATGCAAGTGTACTTGTTTTGTCCTTGTATAACATGCCATTGTAATATTTCAGGCTTTTTGAGCCCTTCATTTACGTGGCTGATTACCACAAGCAAAACCATGGCAACTGGTTATGAACTGTCAGAGTCTCATCCACAAGTATTTACTTATCTACGGCATCTAGAGAGCCACAATTCATCTGTATATCGGTCAGAGGCAATTTCATCTGAGCCGTGAGCATGTTCCATTGGCAACATTGCCATGAATGTAAAGTTCATGTAAAATGTAAAAAGAATGTAAAAAAAAAAAAAAAGGTTTTATTTGTTTCCCAGATGTAAATACCAGCTATTGTTTAAAAAGCCAAAGGTGTCAGCCGAAAGGTAATTTTGCAAGAAAACAAGGCATCTTGCAGCATACATTTTATCATATTCTATCAAAGTTAAATGGTGATAAACAAATGTGGCAGCTCTGTTTGTTTTGTGTTTTGGGGACATTTTAAATTCACCAAGGTTTGTGATTACTCAACTCAGATTCATTCACTTTTCAAGTTCACATGAATTTACATGCAAGAGACTCTCTAATTTAGCTCTCTGTGAAGACTAACACGCTGTTTAATCTACAGCAAACAACAGCTGATTGAACTTGAATTGATTGACTCAATTTCATTTTATGAACCGCACCAAAGGACAATAAAGCAACTGATGACATGTTGATTATCCAAGGACATGGGAAACCACATGAAGGTAAAAATTAGAGGTATTGAAAATGTGCTCCTTTATGCTCCCCACAGAGCTGAAAACATTTATTAATTCCTGATCTGACATTGATGTTTCACCTGAACTGATAAGAATATGCTGTTAACATTATGAAGTTTCCAGAAAGGGAAATTATTTGTTGTGGCATGATCTGATAAAGTTTTAGTCAGTGTTCTTATTGTTAGTAAAAATATTTTTGTTAACGGACATTAAAATAACAACTAACATATTTCAAACTAATTACATTTTTTTAAATCTAAATATAACTAAAATAATAATAATAAACGTCCAAAATGTATATTAGTTTTTGATACAGGATGTATTTAAAAACCTTTACAACCCACATTTTCCACTGCTGAAGTTTTTTTTTTTATTATTCAATGTTGGTACATTAACTTTCGCAGCCCCCAAAAAATTAATTCTTAAATGAAAACAAAATGAAAATAAATATAAATATAAATACATAACCCAAACTAAAATTTAATCCAATCCTAACTAAAATCATTAATATGTCCAAAACTGATTTTAGTTTCTGATACAAGATGTTTAAAAAAAATAATAAAAACTTGCATATTCAACTGTTGAACATTTTTAACATCTGTGGTTGGCGCATTAACTTTGGCTGCCCTAAATACTAACACTAAAATAAACTAAATACACTGAACAAGGAAAAATCTAATTAATAGACTGAAAACTACCACAAAAAAAAGAAATAAATTAAGCAGGAAATTACAATAACCCAATAACCAAAACTAAAATAACCCTGGCTTTAGGCCTTCATTTTCATTCAAGTCAGAACATGACAGGAACAGCACAAACACACCATTCAGACTTTCTCCTTCCTGCTTGTGTTTTTAACAGACTCATATTCATATATGCCCTTTAAAGGTCAGAATGAAATAAACCACTGATGATTATCTCAGTGATGCAGTGCACAAAACAATAAGAAACAACTGTAAACACAAACCCCTGTGAACCTCCGCTGCTGTTCCTTAAGGCGGTGGAGGGCAGGAACTCTGAGCTTATACTGGTCTTACACTTCAGCTCTGTCAGCGAGATCCACACAATGGTGCCTCATGGGATAATAGAAAGAGGAATGAATGAGTGGATAAAGCCAGACATCACACAGAAATCAATGAGGCTTCATATTCTCAGAGATGGTCTGATTACCCTGTGGGCTGCCTGTCATGTTTAGGCTTGATGTCCATTGTCCTTTTAGATGCTATCATTAATCTCTCAGTGTTCTTCAGTTCCTTTGAAAGAGCAAAAAATAGATTAAGTAACTCAGAGACTGCCTAACATTAAATGGATGTTAAATACTCTTATTGAAAGTGGATACAATCTGATGCGGTCGGGCGTTGATGCCTTGTACCTGTGCCTCGTGAGAGTTAGTAAGTCAAATAAGATTCACTGTACAAAGACATTTTCAAAGCCTTTGAGATTTCTATTCATTTCTGTGCCAGTTGTGGTTTTTAGAGAACATCTGACACCTAAGATTAAATCTGACATATGATTCGGGATGGTTCCTAGGAGGATATATAATTAACTTGCTGTATAATCAGCAAGCACATTCTCCTTTGTGGATCATTCCAAATGATGCCTTGATAAACGGCCGCTCAGCTTTAAGAAGGTGTTGATTTTTCTTTTGTTTTTCTTTGGCTGTAAAACAGCTGTAATTAAAAAGACAAGAGCAACATGGCTTGTCATCTTCTTAAAGGGGTCATATGATGCGATTTCAAGTTTTCCTTTCTCTTTGGAGTGTTACAAGCTGTTCGTGAATAGATAAGATCCCTAAAGTTGCAAAGACTAAAGTCTCAAACCCAAAGAGATATCCTTTATAAAAGTTAAGACTCGTCCACGCCCTCCTAAAACGGCTCGTTTAAACATGCCCCCACATGTCTACGTCACTGTGTGGGAAGATTTGCATAACACCGCTCAAATGTATTCTCAAAGAAAGAAGGTGTAACTTTGATAATCGCTGTAGTATTGTTGCCGCCGCCACCATGTCATGGAGACGCTGTGTGTTTTGTTGTGAAAGCGAAACTACTTTGTTTGGCCTTCCAAAAGAGGACACAACTAGAAATCAGTGGTTAAGTTGTATTTACAACACTCTTCCAGAACAGTTCAAACCAAATATTCAGATGTGTGCAGCGCATTTTATGGAGGACGAGGACTGTTTCCTGGGAGAGTAGCCAACAATGCCGGAGTTCCAGGGAATTCAGTTCATCAGTGCGCATGCTGACCCTATACAGTCTATGATGCTGACAAATAATGCTGACTCACAACCTGTAAGTACGTTTACTTATTTAAAGGATTTGCCACTGATGATTCAAACACGAGTTTTGAGCAGTATAGAGTAGTGCTTGTTGTTTGTCGTTTCTCCGATCAAAAATGCAGACATGGTTTTATGTTTACGCGGCGCGATGCAACACAACGCGTAAAAAGATAGTATAAGAAATTATAATCAGTAATTATGTCCCCACTGGATGCAACAAATGCCTCGTTTATAATGGGTTTTATTGGTTTTGTCTCGTCGCGCTGGGACACGGCATCACAGTATGGTAAGGGGCGTAACATTTCCATCACACGATTGAGGTATCCAGCCAATCACAATGCACTGGATAGCTGGCAAATCAGAGCACACCTCACTTTTCAGAACGATGAGCTTTGTAAAAATCTACGCGCTTCAGAAAGGCGGGGCATAGAGGAGAAACAATAATGTACAGTATGTGGAAAATGTGTTTTTTTAACCTTAAACTGCATAAACACATTTCATTACACCAAATACTCAAAATGATGTTCTTTTTTAGCAACGTCATATGACCCCTTTGATAACTTTGATGAGATAATTTACTGCTATACGTTTAGAGAAAACTCGTCAGGTTTTTTTTTTTTTTTCGTAACTGGCACACTGTAGAACCAAGCAATATTGGACAGAAAAGACAAACTTGAAACCAAAAATAATTATATACCACTAAGCAACCTCACAATATCCAACCACCCACCTCCACACACACATACACACTATTTCTAACAGCACTGCACTCTTGTCAGTGATAATCCTCTCTGTGCCTTGCTTTCTTAAAGTAGATACTGAAACTCCTGAGAGATACACTTATGGCATGAAGATTTGTGTGTGTTGTTGTTGTGTGTGTAATGCAAGAGGATGTGAGACGGGGCGAGCTGAGATGTCTGGTGATTTTGGTGATGTACTCATCCAGAGCATAAACAGAGCCATGGATATTTCTCCTTCAGTGCCTTAGGACCATTACTGAAAAAGCGTGGACATGCTTATGCATCTGTGATGAATATGTTTTCTTTACATTCAGGAATGTTGGCAGTTCTAGCCTTGTCCTGTTAACCTGAAGAGGTTTGTGTGCAAATGTGTGTAAGTAGAAAACTACATTCTGCAAGGAAAGCAATTCTCTTTCAACAACCAATTCAATCAATATTTCAGACTGCAATGGTCTGCTAGTCAGAACTCATTAAATGGGTGAGTTAATAGTTATTTGGTTTAGACCAAGGATGTCGGTTCGGTTATATCGGTATTATTATCGGCCTAAATTGTATCTAATTGTGCTTGCCTATTTACCCTATTTTTAAATTTGCTGTAATCGAAAGCTCGCTTAAATTTAATCTTTAAAAACACTAAACACAAGTCTTAAAATGGATAATTGTTTTTTACACTAAACATTATATTGTTGTGATGGCCAAATTTATTTGCAGTGTTTAAAACTATTGATTTTTTTAGTTTACATTTTTAGAAATTTAATATCAGTCATATTCTCTGACTTATTGTATCGGCTACAATTTTAAATTCAGTGCATCCCTATTAAAATTTGTAGGGGCATTTAAAAATAAGCCAAGCTATATACACAGATACATATATATGGAAATCTCTAACTTGCCAGTCTGTGTAGGTTGTCACTTAATATAACAGCGGAGAATCTGAACCGTGAAAGTGTATGAATTTTGCTGAAATTCTCATTTTAAGAAGCCATGTGATCTTTCATGGTGTCGTGAGACAGACCCAAAAACAAAAGGATTTACAACAGTTTTGTAGTTTAGGCTGCATGCACACTAATGCATTATCATGCACCTACAGTATTTTTGCTCAGTCTGTTTACATTCACTTAAAACAACCAATTTCATTAAGATTGATACCAAATTAATATCAAAATGTGCCACTTTTTAAATTATTTTCTTGTTAATCACTATGCCATATCAGACCTGCAGTCCTGCACACGACGCCAGCAGGAATAAATTGAAAAATAAGTTGTAGAAATGATTTCGCTCAGAAATTTCTTGTAAATTTGGCAAGGAAGCAAGACATTTAAATAGTAGGAAAAAATGGAAAAGTATTTTTTTGTAAAATGCACTCCAGTAATCTTTGTTTTTATTGACAAATTTGAACAATCATTGTTTACAGTGTATCCATTTTAAAACATTCGCTTGCAGTAACCTTTCCTCACTTACATAAAGTATTGTTTTGAGAGCCTAAAGCAGCACAAAAGACCTGCATCATCGGTGTGAGTGTGAGTGGGACTGCGTTACCTAACTGAACAACCCACTGAATCAGTTTACTTGCGACTTGTGTCTGAACAAGTGTTTTTATAAAAGGAAATCAAATGCTTTCATTTAAAAAATGAAACATGGCACAGCAACAGTCAGTACTTATATTGCGTTTAATCAATCTGAGTACTGTAGCTAGAAATATGGGTAGGGATTAATCACTAGTCTTTGGTAGACTTCCATCTTTACCCAAATCTACACCATAGATTACACATAAGACATAACTGATTCATGACCCATTTCTGGATTTCTGAATCAAGAAAATTTGGAATTGTTCAACTCAATCTTTGCTAGCCCTCTACACTAGATATGTCATTGTCATTCAATCACATATCTAGTGCAGAGGGCTAGCAAAGATTGAGTGGAACGATTCCAAATTTTCTGTCGAATTCAATCACAACACAGCTTAATACAAGTACCTATTCATTCACACACTCACATACATACAAAGCACCCTACACTCTTAAAAATAAAGGTGCTTCACGATGCCATAGAATAACCTTTTTGTCCAAATGGATCCATAAAGAACCTTTAACATCTGAATCTTTGTGGTGAAAAAAGGTTCTTCAGATTTTAAAAAGGTAAGAAAGAGATGGTTCTTTAAAGAACCTTTGACTGAATGGTTCTTTGTGGAACCAAAAATGGTTCTTCTATGGCATCGCTGTGAAGAACCTTTTGAAGCACCTTTATTTTTAAGAGTGTATGTTAATTAAGTCACAATGGGATTTGTCTGTTTATTATGATGTGTGACAGGCATAGTATAGGCTACATTACTCTCTTTCGCTTCAAATTTTGCAAATGAACTTTGTTGATACTCAGCAAATTTTCTATGCAGTATTCCGCACATGTTTGGCAACCTATGCAATTTATCCTCAGAATGAGTTGTGTTTAATCGTTCGAGGCTGAACAGCGGGTCTGGGTTTTTGTCACACATCTCTGTTTGATTTATAGACTGGTGTCACACGCTTAACCACATGGCGATTTCTTTTCCTTGCAGTGAAAATAAGATCACGCAGGGTTTTTAATGTTATCGCTGGTTTAATAATGATTTCTGGTAGTGTGACACCTTCCCAAACCAATTTGTGGGTTTCTACTCTTAGGTGGCTTATCATTCTTTAGCAAAACAGCCTGTCAGAGGTGAGTCAGGTTTTCTCAGAGCTGACCAAATTCTGATTCATGTTGCTGATTCACGTAGCTAGAACTGATAACTGATCACATAAGAGATCTTAAGTAAATGTCCTGCTCATGGTTTGAATGCCTTAAACTTTACTTTTAGATAATCTTCAAATTATGTGATAAGCCTTGTACACATGATCATCTCATGATTACTGAGTGATTTAATTGCCAACTTCAGCTTATTATACACATGGCCTACACATAGTCATCAGCATATCATTGTGACAGAAGGTACGACCATATTGAGTTTTATTATTTTTTTCCTATTCATTTTTTATGGACATTGAAATATACACTACATGACAAAATTATTGGGACATGTGACCATTATACCAACAGGAACTTTATTGACATTGCATTCTAAATACATAGAAATTAATATGGAGCTGGTCCCCCTTTGTAGCCATAACAGCTTCCACTCTTCTGGGAAGACTTTCCACAATATTTTGGAGTGTTTCTGAGGGAATTTTTGGCCATTCATCCCCTAGAGCTTTTGTGAGGGCAGGCACTGATTTTGGATGAGAAGACTTGGCTCGCAATCTTCATTCCAGTTCATTCCAAAGGTGAGATCAAGGCTCTGTGCAGGCCAGTCAAGTTCTTCCACACCAAACCCATCCAATCATGTCTTTATGGACCTTGCATTGTGCACTGGGGCACAGTCATGCTGGAATAGAAAAGAGCCTTCCCCAAACTGTTCCCAAAATGGTGGAAGCATTGTCCAAAATGTCTTGGTATCTCTTCACTGGAAGTAATCCCTGAAAATGCCCCCATGCCATTACCCATCCTCCACCAAACTTTACAGCTACAGTCAGGCAGGTAACATTCTCCTGGTATCTGCCAAACCCAGACTCGCCTATCAGAAAAGCACGATTCGTCACTCCATAGAACACGTTTCCACTGCTCCAGAGTCCAGTAGTGGCATGCTTTACACCACTCCATCTAACGCTTGGCATTGCATTTGGTGATGTGAAGCTTCCATGCAGCTGCTTGGCCATGGAAACTCATTCATGTGACTTTTACGGACCAGTCATGCACCTCAACACTCAGTAACCCCGCTCTGTGACGTCACATGATCTTCTGCTTTGTAGCTTTTATAACCATAGTTTCACAACGACTATCATGGTAAGTGTAGCAAAACCATGGTTAATTTGTGGTTACCATGGTTATCTATAGTAACCATAGTTTTTTGTAGTAAAACCATGGTTAATTTTCATAAGGCTTCCTTACCGTTCTCATAACTTTAGAGAAATTAGAGGGAAAACGGTTAGCCTATGTATTCAAATGATTGGGCCAATTATAACCGTCCCATTTTAAATGAGTTGAACCAGTATATTTATACAAAGAGCCTATATTATGTTTCAATTGTTGTCTGTTTTAAGACTATGCATTTCCAATGAACGTATTTTGTCAAGCTATACTAATACATCCAGCTCAGTAGTAGGGACCGCTGGCTGTCTTTCATGGCGCGTCTCAGAGGAAAGAGCGCGAAGGTAACGCTTCGTTAATCAGATAGTTAGAAAGAAAGGCTTTCAAAGAAATTCAGAAAACTTGTTGACATTTACAGACGGACCTCAGAGAACGTAGACGGAGCGCTGCGGCAGGACTTCAGAGATAGAAAAAGAGAGGGAGAGTGCGTGCGTGCGTGCGTGTGTGTGTGTGTGTGAGAGAGAGAGGGAGATAGAGATAGAGAGAGAGGATGAAAGAGAGAGCAGAGAAGACGAAACGGGACAGTGTACTCTTGCGTAATCGTTGCTTTGCGCCAAGTAAATGAATTAATATATTTTTTATTCTCAGGTGGTGATAAAATTATTCAAATATATAAGTGATATACGCTATAAAGTGTGTTCTCGTCTAGCTTTGGAGTCTCGTGCAATTAGCTATGCATGATCCTTACCCATAATACGCGGAGCTGGAAAAGGCTCAACGCAAAGTATGCAAAACGTAAGTGACCGACTTAAAAGTAAAAGTTATTTTGGATACTCGACTTGAAACGGACTGGTGACTTTGTCTCCCGCGTGATGAAATGATGAAAACCTGCAACTTCAGCTTGGTAAGTTTTTGAAACCCCTGACGATATCTTGCTCAGTCTGAATCCGTTAAGATGGGTGCTCAGAATGCAGTGACTCTCGTTTCATTTCTGAACGTTGAAAACATTAATGCGTGTCAGCTGGTCAATTAAAACGTTGAAATGTTTAGTAGCCTACGTTAATTTTGTTAACAAAAACTATCACATTATAGAAAGCTTGTTGTTTTGGGGTAAAAGCTAAATGTGTATGAATTACTTAAGGTGATGTTTTTTTTCCTCTCTGTCCTGAACCCTGTTAAAAATAGCTGTGTTTTGGAACATGTTTGCTGGTGTCTAGCTGGTGCAATGGCCATTAGTTAGTCCGTGCTGTTTTTTTTGTTGGTGTAAGATTGTCTATGATCTTGCTATCAGGTAGAAACAGGTATCATGTTTCAAAACACAAATAGCATCTTAAGCTGGAATTTCCAGCAGAAAGGTGCTCTGGTAGCATATCATGTAATCAGGTTGGTGTAAGATTGTCTATGATCTTGCTACCAGGTAGAAACAGGTATCATGTTTCAAAACACAAATAGCATCTTTAGCTGGAATTTCCAGCAGAAAGGTGCTCTGGTAGCATATCATGTAATCAGTTAGTATCATGATTTATAATAGAAGCTAATACAAACCTGAGGCAAACAGCAGGTAGAAAACAACATCAGCATGAGAAACTCATAATGCACCATCAATAAGATAGTTTATAGATGCATTCCCTGCCCAAAACACAGCCTAAACCGGTTTGCTGTTAATATTGTGCTTGCAGGATTAATTTTAGGCTAGTTTAAATTGTTTTTTTTTTGTTTTTTTGCATGGTTGAAAGTCAAAACTCATAGCGCCGAGTCAGACCATGTTTCTTTTCCTGTTTTCTTCCTAACACCCCCCACCACATTTTTTAAATGAAGAAAGCCCACTGTGATGTTAATTAACAGCCTTAATTACTCTTGTGGTGTGATGCTCAATCCATCAGGCTGAGTTTTTGAATGTCTGTGTCATGGATGACCATTGTTAAAGGTTAAATACTGTGCTTGCAGGATTAATTTTAGGCTAGTTTAAATTGTTTTTTTTTTGTTTTTTTGCATGGTTGAAAGTCAAAACTCATAGCGCCGAGTCAGACCATGTTTCTTTTCCTGTTTTCTTCCTAGCACCCCCCACCACATTTTTTAAATGAAGAAAGCCCACTGTGATGTTAATTAACAGCCTTAATTACTCTTGTGGTGTGATGCTCAATCCATCAGGCTGAGTTTTTTGAATGTCTGTGTCATGGATGACCATTGTTAAAGGTTAAATAAATTGTTAAATGAATGTGTGTTTGAGTTTTACACTCGTATCAGGATGTATAAACTCTCAGCAGTGCTGTGATAATATATAAAGGGCAGAGCACTACTGGTCACTGTAGCTTGCGGAACGGCAACGTCGTTAAATCACATATGCATAATTGCTCTTTTCTCCTCTCTCACTTTTTTGCCTTTCTCTCGCCTCTTTCCTCCCACTTTGTCACCCTCCCTTGTCTGACTCTCATGCCAACACACCACACGCACAGCACAACTGCAGTGTGTGAGATGGACAGATAGCTGGTGTGAAAGGGGAGCATATGTGTTGGCTCTTTGAAAGCTCAGCGTGAATCGTCAGCAGAAAGCTGTGACCTCTCCGAGCAAATCCTCTTTCCAAACCTGCCCGAATGACCAGACCCGATGTATAAATGTGAGAAATAATTGCATATAAGCATTCTGAAACATGATGCTTTGTAAACCTAATCCAGTGGGAAATACAGAGACATGTTAGTTTACTGTGGTGACTCATTGAAAGCATCTTTTTACATTTTTAATTACCACAATGCTGAGTCAAGTACATTTTTCTGTTGCAAAGGTTTTGCATGTGGGAGGAATATATTCTTCTCTGTTCTTTTGAGATTTACCATGTTTGTTTGTCTCTAAAATCACTTTTCTGTTTAAATTTCAACTCATTTCAGCTTTAATTTAGAAATGTTTTTGGATAGAAACTCAATATTTAACCTTCAAACATGGTTATATTTTATATTAATACATCATTTAGTTTATTTATTAAGCAGTTTTCCTCTTGCACACCATTTCTATCCATATTCTAGGTGATTTCAGGTTTTACTGTCCTTGTAGTGACATTTGGTATGCACAATGAGGGTAAAACCTGACTCCTCCACACCTATATGTTCCATAGGTATTCTCTAAGGATGGGTGTCCATCTCCAGCTATATGAAATAAATGAAAGAGATAAATTATACTGAGATTAAATGTAGAAAGCGGAAGATTGGGGAAGGGAGGAGAGCACCTGGCACTTTTTTTTGTTGCTCAAAACACGAGTGTCTCTCAGTATAAACTCAGAAGCGGTGGAATGTTGCATTTGTGTAACCCTGGCAACATCTCTGGAGAATCAAAGCAATTCAGGTCTTCATTTTAGTAGATAACTAGTCATGGCAGATAGATGGGGATTTTATATACACGGATTCATTTCATAATCGTTATGGTTTATAGTTATGCTTTTGGGGTTTTATAGTAAGCATCATTACTGATTTTAGGTAAACATATATTTTATCATTTGCTTTACACAGTTTAACTACACACAGTATTTCTTTTGCTATAAGATAAGATCACATGTCGAGTGTCTAGAAGATGGATGTGCATTAATATATTAATGCATTCAGAATAAAGGGATGGGACTTCAGAATAGGGCTGTTAGGTGTCAGTGTGTGAAAACATATGTAATTTTCTTTCCAATTACATCTACGTAAGCCTGTGAAATTGACTTGGCATGAAGAAGGTATTGGGATATTCACTGGTTGCCAGTCCCACACTGATCCTGGATTTAGTATAGAGGGTTTGAAATTGTCTTCACCCTGTAAATTAGCAAAAGAAACGGTCAGCAATACAGATTCAGAGGATGCATATATGCATGTATATGTATTTAGCTGTATTTGTGTTTAGGAGATAATTTCAATTTATTTAGTCAGTTTAGCCAGTTTTTGCTACCAAACCTCTGACTAAACTGGCTATGTGTGTTTGATGAATCTTATTTGCATGTATTTATATTAAATATATAGACTGTAATAGACTAGGTATGTAGGCTCTAGACATAGAGCAGGGAACAACAAGTACAGTTTATTCATCTGTATTTTCTGTATGTAGGACAAATTAAATTAGTCAGATTTTTTTTTTTTTGTAATTCATCAACAGTATGACTCAAAGCTTTTGTGTCTTATTCGAGGTAATTCTGGAGTCCTGCATATTAAACTCAACACAATACCCCAAAAAAACCTCCGCTTAATCCCATTGAGATCATTTTAATCTGGGATTTTCTGAAGGAAGAACGTACTGACGAGGCATACACAATATTCCCTCACAATATTTGTCAGCTGAAGCATCTGACATAGTTTGACATATTTATATTTCTCATTTGCCTTACAGCTGTAATTGTTTTTTTTAAATATAACCTTTAAAGTACCCTAATTTCTCATTTCACCTTCTGCTCTACAGAACTCACTCATATTTGTGGATATGATTTTTTCTCTCTCTGTCATTTGTATTTTATAATTGTTTTTCCCCAGTGTGTGAGTTCATTACACTGTAATGGATGATTACATAATATCTATAACTACCTCCAGATCATTAGCATTTACTGCCTCTCTGTTCTATTTCTATCCAGTCATTACAGTCAATTTCTACCCATGAGACAAATATGGCACAAAAAAGATTTTTAAAAGTCTGTCTTGACAGCTTTGCTTTGTTGATGTGTTCTGCTGAAGTTACTATGCCTTTTTACATCTTGCTATAATGTGAGGTATACTACCAGGTTTGATTATAGGCTACTTGACTAAATTTATATTCCTGATTATTTTTAAAACAAGTTTGTCAAATGTATTTGTTTATTTTGGAAAACAAATGGTGTTCTTTTTGGTGTTCCACAGAGGCTAAAAGATCAACTCATTGACCAAAGACAGTCTGTGAATAATGTGTGCAGTGCTGAGGCTCTTGTAAGGTGACTTCTGAGGGTTTATCTCAGTCTTCTATTGTGCTTTCAACACAGTCATCGATTTCTAATCATTACATACAATCTCTGCATTTTTTTTTACTCACACAGGCATGTTCGCTCACACACATAAGACATGTGTGTTAGGCATCAAGGATTGTCCCACTTTACTGTTCACTTACAGAATTAAATATATAACACCTCTGGTGTAGCAAGGTCTTCTTCAATTCTAGCTCTCTTTCAACACATCTGATGCAACTTCAAGATGCTTTGCGTAAACTGGATATCTTTGAGAATATGTATGTGCGTGTGTGTGTGTGTGTGTGTGTGTGTGTGTGTGTGTGTGTTATAGACAAAGTTTGGTGTTAAAGAAAAAATCATTACCCTTTAAAAGGTTCTGTCCATCACTCCCTTGCAGGGTAGAAATAATAGGCCATCTTGGTGGAGAAGCGGCTAAAGGGTTTTTTTCTCACTGAGAGCCAGATTGTTATATACAGCAAGAGTTAGTCTTAAGGAGAAAATCCCACAGCATTGTATATCCACCACCTTGAGCTGTTCAGGTTTGGAACAAGTCTTGACCTTCATAAGTGGCTTAATTTAAACTCAGGTCAAGTCCAGCTGAATTCATTTTTAAAAAAGACAGGTGATCATGTTATCTGATTCAGCAGGTTCAGGTTCAGTGCCAGCCAAGCTCTCAGCAGAGATGATTGAATGCTGTTCTTCTGAACTATTAAAAATTCATCACTTCCCAGGTTCCACCATGTCACTGCAGTCTTTGTGTTCTGTGGAGCCTGACGTGATGGAGGAACTCAACGTGTTCATCAAGCATTCAGAGGTGTCTCTGTGTTTCAAAGCTCCTTGTCTAAAACATGTTTTCCATTATTTTTGAAATGTTGACTTTTAGAGAAGTCAGTGGTTGTTTTTCTCTACACATGTGCTTTGAAGATTGAAACGACTTCGAAACATGCTTCAAAGAAAGAAATGCTATGAGTTCATCTGACAAGGACAGATAGCTTTACCTTGTTACGATCTTTATTTCCTTACCGCAGATGGTACAGATTACCTCTTCACCTAATGTGCTTAGATTGGTCCACAGTTTCGTGATTCACCCAGAGTTTCGGTGCTTGGGAGAAGAACAGTGCAGAGAATCTTAAAGAAATAGTTCACCCAAAATATGATTTAAAAAAAAAAAAATCATCATTTACTCACCAACCATCATGTCATTGCAAGCCTGATTTTTTCACAAATCGCAAATTGGCGGAAATAGTTGAAAAATGCACTGAGGGCTGTCAAGTGAGGATGCATAATATATATCTGTACCATATCAGTTATTGCCATTTTTTTAGATTTCTTATTGAATATATTTTGGCTGATATTGGATGTTTGTTTGTTTTTTCATTTTGAGAACCTTTTCTATTATCTAACACTTGCTTAAAGCTGAGATAATAGAAAAAGACTAAGATCTTTAAAAAAAGAAAAGATCTTTAATAAGACTAATGATAAATAACACTTTTAAATGTAGTCTTTAGCTAATCTTAAAATGAATACCCATTTTTTCATACACATATATGGTATGAAAAAATGGGTATTCATTTTAAGATTTGCTAAAGACTACATTTAAAACTGTAGTCATTTCAATGTACTGCATTTAAAACTATTGATTTTTTAAATTTAATTTATTTAGTCAGCTTTACCAGCTAATTGGTATATGCCAAAATATGAATATTGGCCACGACGGCATGAAGGTGTCCCATTTGAGTTGTGCATTATTCTAAATCTTCTGAAGCCATTTGCCATTACAAAATATGGTGTCATTGACTTACTGACAATGTCAATCAAACCTGAAGTGACACATATACAGCAGATTATTGTAAATAATGACCTAAATTTCAGCATGTTCCTCACACAAATCTATTGCATGGCTTGAGAAGAACTTGAAGTCTGTAAATAAGTCATACAGGTTTGGAACAACATGAAGGTGAGTACATGATGGTGACAGGTGAACTGTTTCTTTAAGATTTTCAACTCTGCTTCAAAATGTCTTCACTACAACTAAAGACATTTTATGATTGAAACGGTGAAGGCTTATCTGCTAGAGCTATTTTAGGAGTGCTAACTGTTTAGCATGGGATTCTGAGTTCTGCAGTGTAATTCAGTCAGAGGTTTACATGATTAGTGAAGGTTTAAGAAGGTAACAGATGAAAATCACATGAACACTGTGAGGCTTAGGGTCTTTTGCGGCTTAGCTGGTTTAACACTGATGAGATGCCAAACTATATTTTAAAACATCGCAGCACTAGAATCTTTCCCACATGCTTGTGGATCTTTGTTGGATTCTATAGAGTTGTAGAGACACTGATTGAATAGCCGATGAGAGTCGACAAGCATCTTCTGTTCAGCACAGCAAGGTTCCAGATTTGAGGTGATTGAGGATGTTCCCATGAACAGATCAAAGCAGAGTTGATACCTTGTATCTGACACTTTTATTCCAACTATAAAAGAAAATGGTCTTTTATTATTTGATGAACAATTCAGACTCTGTACTGTTCCATTTGTAAAATCGAATTTGCTTTGCCTGTAGATAATTGCTAGGTTTTCTATAGCTCACTCTTAGGACAACCATTGAATCACAACCATTTAATGAGTTAAATCAGCCTTAGGCTACATTGATATTGATTGTTCCCAGATACATTGATCAGCACAAATGAACAAGTGTGTTTAGACTCTTCTGTTTATTGATATACACAGACCCTGCATGTCACTCTGACGATATTTGACCCGTCATCATAAAGCTCTTGAATCTATAATTCAAATGCAGCGCACGTTGCCCGGAGTCTCTGGGGCTTGGACCAAATCCCAGGTTTCAAACTCAAGCCACACACTTCACCTGTTCTTCAATATTTAATTCAGAAAAGCAAACAGCTGTCCTGCCTCAACAAAACACCTTCACACTTATCATTCTTGGCCTCTGTTAACGGCCAGGTTCATGAAGGTTTGATGAATCGCATCTACAAGGACATTCACACCAAGAGTGAAAAGGTCGAAGGGGCAAGAAAATATATTTGCAGGGCTGAGCACTTATTTGATTGGAAAGAACACCGGGACATGATAACAATACAGTAAGAGTCAAAGCGCTGTTTTCTGAAGAAAGAGTTCTATATCAGTTCAATCGGTTGTTATCTACCAGATGCTTTTCAACCCAATGTGACCTACGGTGCAGTAATTACAGCTCCAGCCCTCTGGAGCAATCTAGGGTTCCCCTTCAGGAACTCGAGCTGCGTCGAGTCGCTTTGGGAACGTCCTTGCATGACCGCGTTCTGAAGCACGTGTCAAATCTGTCCAATGGAGCAGTGAGACGTCACGGGCAGGGTGACATAAGCACCAGAAAGCATAAAAGCTCTTCAGTAGCACTCTGTGTATGTGTCTGTCTATTTACTGTTGTCTGTCCGCACAAGCACTCATATATATAAAACAATGAGAAAGTCTATGGCGAGCGAACGGCATTACAAATGCTATGTTTCTCCCTGCCCACAATATCTAGCGGCAGGGGATACACACGATTTGTGTGTCGTTTGTTTAGGAGCGAAGCATGCACGGTTAGCTTTCGAGCAGCTGATTGTCATCACTAGCATTCGCAAAATAAAATATCGTTTGGCCAGCCTAGAAACAAGACGCTCGTCCTAAAAATAATTAGACAAGCATGTTCTGAATCCAGATCACAGCCTTCACGACGGGGGCCTTCCGTTTTCCCCGATCTCCATGCTGAGGTGTCAAGATCGTGGGAGAAACCGTACTCATCCCGTATTACAGCCCCACAGTCTCGAATTATTCAAAAGAACATCGTGGGGCTGAATGATAAGGTATATGGGGCGATGCCAGTGGTGGAGCAGACGCTTGCGAGCTATCTCTCCCCATCCTCAGCATCGTCCCTGAAGGCCCTAGCCTACGAGTCCTCTGGCCTCCTGTCACCTATGGGCCATACTCCTCGACCAGGAGTATGGCGGCCTCCAAGGCTTTCAGCTTTGGTGTGGCCTTGCAGGACATTTGTGCTGCGGCGGGCTGGTCCTCTCCGCACACTTTTGTCCGCTTTTACAACCTAGACCTGGCTTCTACCCCAGGTTCCCAAGTTCTCTCTTCGTGATGTGCTCATAGGATACACACACAGGCAGGGACTTGGTAGTATGGCGCAGTGGGTATTCTCGTTCCCAAAGCGACTCGACGCAGCTCGAGTTCCTGAAGGGGAACGTCTCTAGGTTACGTATGTAACCATGGTTCCCCGAGGGAACGAGACGCTGCGTCTCTTTGCCATACTCCCTGCATCCCTGCAGGAGCTACTTCATCGAAGCTGGGTGGCGCCCGGCCGGATGCGCTTTTATGCTTTCTGGTGCTTACATCACCCTGCTCGTGACGTCTCGCTGCTCCATTGGACAGATTTGACATGTGCTTCAGAACGCGGTCACGCAAGGGCGTTCCCAAAGCGACTCGACGCAGCATCTCGTTCCCTCGGGGAACCATGTTTACATACGTAACCTAGAGACGTTCACAGCCTGCATTATCAGAAATAAAACCACCGCTCTATGTTAAAGAGAAGAGAAACCGATCAGATAACTCATTACATCATGCATTTATTGGCTCTTCTCTACAGCTCTATTTGAATAAACTTGTGTGACCTTATACCTTACTGCTGAATGAAAGGTTACCCTGGACCTTAGAAACGCAATAGGACTGCATAGAGCTCTACAAATTAAGGTCACTGCTTGTACGCCGATATTGAACTGGTCCTTAGAGCTTGCTAGAATCGTAATCCTTCAGTGAAGACAACTGAGCTGTTTGGCAGTGTAGTCTCTGTGCTTGTGTGTCAACTACAATACCAGACTCTTGAATCTTGAATCAATCTCTTGATTGCTGCTGTCTGTTTTTGATTTGTGTTTTTCCCTATATTCATTACCTTACAGGGATCAACAATAATGTTTTTTTTTCTGCTGGTAGTTCTGATATGCACTTGCCCTATCAATATTTTCAATTCTCAATTTTTAAATGGTTTAAATTATATTATTGATCAAAAAATGACTTTAGCTTTAGCAACAATTTATGTATCAGAAAAAAATAAAATTTCTGTTGGTAGTTTTTGCACTTTTGCACAAATTTGCACTTGCCCTGTCAATATTTTCAATTATCCATTTTTTCAGCAACAATTTATGTGTAAAAAAAACAAAATAATAATAATAAATAAATATATAATTCAACAATAATGCTTTTTTTCTGCTGGTAGTTTAGATTTGCACTTTCTCTGCCAATATTTTCAATTATAATTTTTTTAGATAGTTTAAATTGTATTAGTGATCAAAAAATGTATCGTATCTATTTCTTAGCAACAATTTATGTGCATCAGAAAACAATATAATTTCATATTATTTATTTTTAAGGCTTATTTGTTTGTTTATTGTACAATGTACAATGAAGTCAATGTTGTTGTCAGAATATCTTCTGCTTTAGAACAAAGAAAATCATACAGGTTTGGAAAGACAAGAGGGGAAGTAAATGATGACAGAATTAAATTTTTTGGGAACTCTTTCTCTATATATATTTTTAATCAGTACCAAAATATTACAGATAATTTTCTACAAATAATTAAATTATAGTTGTAGTGACACTGGTGCAATATAGTAACCGAAATTATCTTAATGTGTCCTGGTCCACCTTAGTGCCCTTATAACTTTAAGTCTAATAGTATGTCATATAAGTCATATGAAGTTCTGGGTGTTTAATTCAAGTCTCCAGTTGTACTTATTTCTACATCGGTATGCTTTTACACACATCAACACCCTGAATAATACCACTTGTCCACTCATCGCTGTTCAAAACTTGAACAAAGTTCAGAGCCAAAGCCAAACACAACAACAAGGGCAAGAGTGGGAGGAGATGATGTTGAAAGGCAGAAATGGAGGAGGTCAAACGGTATCAAAGAGACATGTGAAGCCTGCCGGCATACTTCGCACCAAGGTTTTTTTTTTCAGTGTTTTTTTGGTGCAAATGTGACACTTATCAGACCTGACAGAAGAGAAGAAAGGTCAGAGAATCTCTGTTGGGCCTTGGGTAGATTTGTATTACAATTTTTGACCTACTTGTTGGACACAGACATTTACATTTCAAATTTACAATTATGTACTGGGCAAAGGCTTTCATACAAAAGCAACTACTATTTTAAAAAAGGAAGTGGAAGAAAGGAAGAAAAGACATGTGTCCTTGCAGAAGTGTGAAGATCTGACCTAATTATAACTTCTTGTAAGAAATGAAAAAGTATAGCACAGAAATACCTACTGACGAGTCTAGGAGATACAGTCACCTTGGGGATACAGGACAAAGTCACTTTGGGCAAATATTTACCAATGTGCCACATTTAGACCACACACTTGCTTTTGCATTAAATTAATATAGACACCCTTCAACATCTAGGTTTGAATGATTGGAATGTTTCCATACAAAATTATATAGTTTACATTACATACTACATTGTAGAACATAGAATTTTTCATAACATTTAATTAATTTTGATAACATTTACAATATTACTTTTTTTAATTAAATAAATTAAACCTAGGTGAGCATAAGACTTCTTTCAGAAATATAAAAAAAATTCAAACTCTTTGCCTTCAAAGTATATTTTTATAATATTTTGTTAGGCAATCATGAAGGTTCGGTTCAGACCCCTGTGAAGCAGAATTTTGCTGAGATGTTACCCTTTAACGTAGCCTTTGCACTACTTCCCAGCCCAACTCACCTCCTTAAACTGACAATGACAGTCCCACAGTTATGCCCACAACAGCTTGATCTTCAAAAAGAACACACTGTTTTTGAAGTTTGGAAAGTGTCAGAATGTATTAACTCAATAAGGTACATCCCAAATCCCATCAGATCACATGTTCAAAAATTCAAAAGCTTTAGCGCAACTTCGAACCTTGTTCGTACCTTCCAGAAGTGCATCACAACCTCCTACGGTTCCTAGTAGTTCTGTTATCACACATGCCCACAAAAGGTGCTTCTTAATAGAAAATGTGTGAAATGGTGGTACTTACCTGGTGAATCATCCAGAGTGGTGGAAGAGGCACAATGGTTTTTGTTAACCCTTTGTTAACTGTGCTCCTCCTACACATCTGAGCTGCATCTAAGAAGACAGAAAACATTTATAGTGTATGCGTTAGTGTCACATTGCCTCCAAAACATGTCCCGTATAAATGCATGTTGAGGAGATTTCAGGACCTCAGTTCTGCTCACTTATCAAAGCTAATACTGAGGTCATGGGTCTTTTTAAGTCATTCAAATTGGGCATAAATTTGTTATGAAGCTATCTCACGACCAATTCATACATATTTTACAAGGTGGCTAATTCGTATGTATTAGTACAACCTAATTTGTAAGATTTTGATTGATTTCTGTATAGGTTTAGGGGTGGTCATTCTTATGAATTCCTGCAAATTTGCCACCGCGTAAAATGCGTATGATATTTCACAAAGTGTAGAAATTTGTACGAGTGAGGTCGTTCGAATTTGTACGAATTAGCCACCTCATAAAATATGTAAGAATAGGAAGGATCAGATAATGGCAACTTCACATTTGAAGTTCAATTATTGGAGTTTAATTATTTATAATATTGTTATTGATTAAAGAAAACTTAAATGTTAAATGAATAATTGTTAAATATGAACAATTATTATTTAAATATATGTATATATATATACTGTATGTATATATATAT
>NW_015505313.1:1632405-1697577 GCF_001515645.1 Sinocyclocheilus grahami | reverse complement strand
TATATATATATATATATATATATATATATATATATATATAATTTAAATATAAATATATTGTTTTCTGATTCACAAAAATTGTTGCTAAAATGTCACATTTTGTTACATTTGTTTTTCAGCAGATTGGTGGATGAATTGGCTCTATTTCAAGAGCTGAGCTGTTGTTTGAGTCATGTTGGCTTGCTATCTGCAGCTGTAACTGGAACAAGTTGGAAAAAAGCTTTCACTCCTAAACCTTCTAAACAAAAAGTTGTTTGAAGCAATATGTCACATTGACTAAATGGTCCCCTGTTCATCCGCCTGCCACAAAAAAAGAAAAAAAAAATATTAGAAACCTTAGATTTAACATACGGATGGAGCTAGGAAGCAAGACATATACTCCAGCCAGACTCAGATATGAGTGAGGATATGAAAACTTTGTGTGAGAGATTGTTATCCGTCAGTAGTGCTTGAGTTCAGGTTACAGTTATTTGTTACACGAAATACAAGTATTCGCACAGAAATACAAGGATATGCCACTCAAACACTCCACTGACACACATCTCAAAAACATACAAGACTGACATCATTCAATAACATCCAGATCTGCTCTGTTACCAGGGCTGCAGTCTGTTTCATTTTATAACCACTGGCAGATAAATTGAGTGTAAAAAATAAACCCTCATCCCTGACCATTTTCCACTCACAGAAGAAACAATTCTCTTACTCCATTAAGTAGCGCTATAACTGTATTTGTTCTGTGCTTTTTGGTAGCATCACATAGGTAGATTTTAATACCTAACTTTTAGATGGCTTGTCATTGTACGTGCATGCAATGCAGAAGCTCTGCTTTCTTTATTTTTACAATTAAAGGGACAATTCATCCAAAATTGAAAATATTATCATAATTTCCTCACCCTCGTGCTGTATGACATTCTTCTGCAGAACAAAAAATGACAATATTAACAATGATTCAACTGTTATACAGTGAAAGTCAGTGTGGTTCAAAACAACATTGGACCCTTTTGACTTCTATTGTATAAAAACTTTTTTTTTTTCAAGAACAAAGATCCGAAGGCATATAGAAAGTGCAAAAAGTGCCAAGTTTAGTGCTGTAAAACTGTGGGTTGAAAAAATGTTTTGCTGCACTTCACACTTTTGCACATTAGGTTTAGATTGATGTAGGCTTTTGGTCTATGTGTGCACATCTTCATTATATTTTGACTTATTTTTGGATCTATGCACCTGAAGGTATTTACCTTTTTATTCTGGAGGCGTATTTGGTGCTACGCATGTTTCCTCTTTTTGTTTGTGCTGTCAAGTCAAACACACAAAAATCCAACCGGACAATTGACAAATATAAGTTGACAATTACAAAGTACAAAGGCATTTTAAAATGTTATGTGCATTTGAGTGTATGTGAGGATTCGGTCAGTACAGGCAATAATAGGTGGCAAGATATTTTGTGTTGTCTGAGCATTTGTTAAATTAACCTGGCAGTCTCAAAGTCTCCTTCCTTCCTGATATATTGACCTGGGTTTTTAATTTAGTTATTTTGACTTTCACCAATTACACAGAACCAAACAAAAGTAGAGAAAACGTTGGGCCAACATTTGGAGCATGGTAATACCCTCGGGTTGGCCTCATTAGCGTGCAGCCCTTTGGATCTGCTGGTGTGGAGATAATCCGCTGTTGTTTCCTGCTGTCTCACATGAAGTATATGCTAATGATGACACAGTTTTACAGAGATACAAGTCACAACAACAGCACTACATTCTGTTCTTCAGTTTGTAGATTTTAAATCCCCTTTAACATCTGAAACTCACATCTTGAAGTCTTTGCCCAGTTCTCACATGCTGGCTGCATTTCATATTGTTTTACATTATAGTATAGAGTATCGTATTAAAAGTTTGGGATCTGTAAGATTTTTTAAAATAAATGAATACTTTTATTCAGCAACGGTGCATTAAATTGACCTAAAGTGACACTAAAGACATTTATAATATTACAAAAGATTTATATTTCAAATAAATGCTCAACATAATCAAAATTGATAATATTAAGTCATTTTGTGCATATTTTGTTTGTGCTATGCATTGGGTTAACCTGCAGTTTTGTTGTTGAGATGCTCTGCGTTCATCCTGGCTACTAGGTACACCAACACCATTTACCAGAAAAGTCGGGTCCTGTTGGGATGTATGACCTTTATGCTTTCAATTACAAGTACGGAAATGGCATGTTTTATACATGAAGGGCAGTGGACATGTTTTCTTTGCAGAATTTCAATTTCAAATCTGAATGATTGGCACTAAAAGCATCACATAGAATATAAATTGCACCACAATTATAATTTTTTTTCACTTAGTTTGACATGTACGGAGACATGTCATGTTTTGCCATTATTTGTAATAGACTTTTCTATAAATATTCAGATATGTATATCCCTACACGTGTGTATCTAACTATGAAGAATAGGAAATGTGAGCGTGCTCTGCAGCACACCGGAAACTGCTAATGTTTTAGTAAAGATGCTGGCAGGTGATGTGACTGATGTGCTTGACCTGACGGCAGGAGAGTGAGCTCCACAGTTTGGTGTCTTTTTTCCACCAGGCCAGAACCAGAATGCTTGCAGGTGTCATGGCACATTGTTAGTTAGACACGGGAACTCTGGAAGCTCCATGGTGACAGGTTTCCCCTCGAGGCTCTATAATACTCTAGATACTCATCAATCAAAGCTCGAGTCTGAAAAGCAGAGCCATGGGTAAAGAAATATGTAAATGGAGGCTAAACTTACTACATAAAATGTACAAGTTTTTTAATGAAGGTATCAGAAAAATAATGAATTGCATTTGTGAGCAAGTATCTTGATTTGTGCATGCACAATGGATGTTATTATGGTGGGTTGGTTTGTGCAAGAAAAAATGTGAATATTGCTTTTTAATATTTTCAAGCACTTCTCATGTAATGCTGCAAAATAGTGTGTAGGAAGATTAAGTTCTCTGGAAACTGAAAAAGCTATTTCCAGCTGCTAGCTAACTACTCTGCACTAATTTAAATGAATAAATAAAAGCTAACAGTAAATCGTACATTGATCTTCTGATTCACGACCATTCAACACTGTCTTATATTTCTAATCTACAAGGGCTCTTTCTTCTTTCCTAGTTTGGTCATTTTAGAATTTTACATGTATAATTTTATATGTATTATTTAATTTTTATTTTTAAATTATTTTTAAATATTATGTATTGTACATTTTACATATACATATAATTTTTAAACATATTATAGAGTTGTACATTTAGTTTAATTATACGTTATACAACAGTAAATTCACTTTTAGAGACACCTTTGCGAGAAAATGTTGGCATTCAAGGCAAAACATTACAGAGTCATTCTGTATTATGTTTTCCAGCAATTTTGAGCAATCAGAACTTATATTTCTTAAAGATTAACTGTTGTGTATGTAAAGACTAGTGGATCGAACAATATGTGTTTTTCAGGTCCGATGCCGATACCTATAATTACAGATCAAGTAGGCCGACAACCGATATTTTTGAACTGATATATTTGTCTGGTGTAAAAATTCAAATTAATGCCAAAATTAAGAATATTAACGGCTTTGACAAACACTTTGTTTAAATGTTTTTAAATTATTTTATCGGCAAACCAGTTTTGAAAATGACGAAACAGATAACCGTAAAAATGCTTAATGTTGACTCCAATAATCGGTTGACCCCAAGTAATGACCAAAATCATAAAGTTTTTTCTGACTTTCCAATTCTTCATTCTCTTTCTTTTTCTCTCTTCCAGATCTTCATTTGGATTGAATCCTTTCATCTGGACTAACGCCTTCACAAGGACAATATTCAAAGCAAGAACTTGTACAGCTTGTGGTGTTTTGGGAAACTGCGAAATCACTTTTCTATAAACCATTTGCAACCATCAGTGGATCTACAGGAAATAAAGGAATATTCTGTCCCATTAGTCTGAAACAGCAAAGCCTTTGCAGACCAACTGGAGAATAAATTCAAAAGTCTTCCAGCAGTTCATAAGAGCCGAAATTGAAGGATCTTCAGTTCTCATGGTAGAATAAGAGACCATAAAGAAAATAATGAGCAGTGATTTAAGGGCTAAAAGAATATTTTTATAACTCAAATTCAAACACAAAGGTTAAAACTGCTTCCTTGTTTGTTCTGTGACATTTAACTTTCTGTGCACGTCAACATACTGCACAAAAAAACATTAGAAACAGTCACATTATCTTTAGCCATGAATTACTACTCACATTTATCAGCCATGACCTTTACAAAGGCAAAGCATCACCAATATCTGCAACTAACAAACTAAATTACTTTTTTACCCAAGATGCTTTCATGGATTAATTGATCCTTTTTGCTAAGAATCATGCATAGATGATATGAAGTGCTGGTAAACCATGCAACATGGATCTGGTGAACAGCTCAGATGAGTTCTTCCTCATCAATGCCACAGTCAGTCCCACAACCCTGGAGTCCTGGGATGACGCTACACTCCTCAGCCTTCAGATCTCCATCTCTGCCATGCTAGCCATTGTCACTTTGGCCACCGCTCTGTCCAACGCTTTCGTGATCGCCACCATTTTCCTCACACGCAAACTTCACACCCCCGCCAACTTCTTGATTGGCTCTCTCGCAGCGACAGACCTCCTGGTGTCCATTTTAGTCATGCCAATCAGCATTGTGTACACGGTCAGTAAGACTTGGACCCTGGGTCAGATCGTGTGTGATATCTGGCTGTCATCTGACATAACGTTCTGCACAGCTTCCATTCTGCACCTGTGCGTGATCGCGCTTGACCGATACTGGGCCATTACCGATGCTCTGGAATACTCGAAGCGTCGCACAATGCGGCGAGCGGCGCTGATGATCGCCGTAGTGTGGGTGATCTCGGTCTCCATCTCCTTGCCTCCTCTCTTCTGGCGACAGGCGAAGGCCCACGAGGAGCTCACGGAGTGCTTGGTCAACACCGACCAGATCTCCTACACGCTCTATTCCACATTCGGTGCGTTTTATGTTCCCACAGTCCTCCTGATGATTCTCTACGGGCGTATCTATGTGGCGGCTCGCTCCAGGATCTTCAAAACGCCGGCAACCAGTGGAAAACGGTTCACCGCTGCTCAGCTCATCCAGAACTCGGCGGGTTCTTCGCTCTGCTCGCTGAACTCCACTTCTAATCAGGAGGGACAACTTCATCCTGGAGGAGCAGGAGGTGGTGGAGGTGGGGGAGGAGGGTCTCCTCTTTTCACGAACAGTGTGAAAGTGAAGCTGGCTGATAGCGTGCTGGAAAGAAAGCGCCTTTGTGCCGCTCGGGAGAAGAAGGCCACCAAAACTCTTGGAATTATCTTGGGTGCGTTTATAGTGTGCTGGCTCCCATTCTTCGTGTTCACGCTGGTGATGGGGGTCTGTAAAGACTGCTGGTTTCATCCTGTGCTCTTTGATGTGTTCACCTGGCTGGGGTACCTCAACTCACTCATCAATCCAGTCATCTACACTGTCTTCAATGATGACTTCAAACAAGCCTTCCACAAACTCACCAAGTTTAAAAGATGCTACTGATGTTACACGCCTCTCATGTGTTTTGACACGTTCATGACTTAATAAGAGGATTTCTGCAGAAAATATCTGAATCCTGTGAACATTCATCGTTCAACTGCTGTCGAGGACCCAACGTACATTGCCGTTCGTTTTTCAGTGAGCTCCTAAACGCACACATAGTGTCTGGTCGATGTATATTACTGTTCTCATGAGACAGCTTGTAAAATATTGTGCCATATTGTTGATGCTTCCTTGTAGTTTATGAATGCATGCAAAGATAATGAATCCTTCGCTGGAGAGCGACGTTCTACTGTCTCTGTAACTAATAGCTGTATATAAACTGCCTTATTTACCAGAAACAGACTGATATTAATATGAAATACTATTTATTTAAAAAGAAAACAAATAAATAAAGGTTGCTGTTCCCATAGGAACAAATATATAGGTCCCCTGAGGACAAAGCTGAAGTTCATGGACATTAGCATAGACTCCCCTAAATAAAACTGTTCATTATATAAGATTAAACAAAGCTTTAGGTTTTGTGGTTTTGTGTGACAGAACTTTGGTGTCAGTTTCCTCTTTAATTTTGATGTCAGAGTTTGAGGAGTTTTATGATCATGAAGATGAAAAACAGGCTTCGGGCTGCATGGCTCATTTCAGGACATGATGCAGCAGAAGGAGAGCATATAATGATCAAAAGTTCAAATTCTGGATGTACCTAATGAGAGAGAATGATGTGTTTTGACACAAGGTGCAGCTTTAGCTCATTTCTAGAAAAAAAAAGTACTACTGAAGGAGTTTTATGATGTGAAGGTCATTATTTCATCAGATATCCCAATAACGCACCTCTGACTGCAGTGGTATATATGAATAATGGCATCCAGGAAATTGGTAAAAAAAAAACTTTGCCCTCCCATCACTCTTTCTTATAATGAAGGCCAGCTGTGTTGGTTCAGAAGGTTTTTTGATAAGAAAACACAGCAATAAGAGACTGTAGACCCGAGTCATACAGGAATAATGAAGCATATTCCCTGAACGCATTGCCCGCAGGCTCTCAAACAGCATTTGAGAGTGCGGGGTAAATCTGTGCAGGGCTGTTTGGTTGAGATAGATGGTCTGTATATTCACAGTCTGTATATCAACAGAAAAAGCTCCCTCTCACTCATCCACGCAGCAAGGATGAGGTCACACCCCATAAAATAGATCTTTAGAGACTCATTATCATTCACAACCATCAGTAAATCTAAACACAAATGCATTTGTTTGCCAGTATACCATCATGTGTTTGGTACATGAAGGCTGGTGCGATCTGTGTGATGTTTATCAGAGTATGGCCGTCATGAGATGGACTAGAAGATCAAACAGATACATCTGTGTGATGTAGAGGAGGTACAGTCTTTAAAAAAAATATATATATACACGGTGGGGACTTTCCAGTCACATCTATTGCATTTATTCTAAGCTAATGATATTTCCTATCCCCTATACCTACACTAAAAAACAATTGTTTTAGGATTTACTATGAAACAACTTCATTTAGAAATTGCTAGTAAATTTCACAAACAGTTACAAAGAAACAGCAAGTAGCATGCCATTTTTTTTCAAGCAGAAAGACTGAAATAGCATTTTAGCATTAGCTCTAATAATACTTAATTTTTACACAAAGCACTTAAAATGATAGTTCACCTAGAATGACAATTCTGTCACACACTGGATCTCATTGACTTTTGTAAAACAGAGTGTTTTTCAAAATATCTTCATGTACGTTCCAAAGAATACTGAAAGTCATACAGGTTTGAAATGACACGAGGGTGGGCAAATAATGACAAATTTATCTAATATTTACAGATTTATTATTTTTTCTTTTAATAAAGTTCTCAATTATTTTCATTTAAGTATTAACGTTGTCTGGGATGTTCATAATTCCTTATAGGAGAAAGACAAATAGACAAAAATTAGATAATAATTGACATACAGCAAAACTATACAGTACAATTAATATGGATAACATAGCTCTCATTATTTGGTCTTGAAGAATTTAATATTTGAACTCATATCAAAATTTCTAATTATTATTTGCAGACTTTGCACAGAAAAATCTCCCAAGAAGAACAATTATGAAAAAAATCTCAATTTGAACTTTATTGCTGTCTTGGAAAACAAGGATGATATTTGCTATATTTCATTGACATCTTACTTTCTTATGTTAACTATTTTGTAATTCTTGACTTAAAAATGTATATGTCAGGGGTACCATGTTTCGTTTTGTTTTTTAGGAGATTGGGGCAGTTCCAAAGCAAATGATCTGTGGAAGGTGAAACTTGCTTGCATGGGTCAAATTTAGACATCTGAATCTATCTATAAGCATTATATAACCTTCAGACAACACCTTATATTTGTTTTAGATTAAGCTTATTTGTCAAGCAAAAATTACAGGAAGTGTGTCCTGAATGACTTTCCGTTTCTAGTTGTAATTATATTAATTTATTTTCCTTTTTTTAATATTCTCATTACATAATTTCAAATTCAAATAGCAATGTTTTGTCCTGTTTAATACTTCAGTTCATATTCAATTGAAAATCAGGAAATTAATTGGACGTTAAAATGCATTCTTAATTGAGTTCCAAACAGCTGATTCTACCCCAAGCTTTCTAAACTTGTAATTCTTCAGTAAAAACATCCCTTCTTCCTTCCTATAATTTACTCACGGTTTGCCTTTTCGCTTGATGCATTATTCATTTGCACTTCGGTGCTCACAAGACAAATTTGCAAATGAATTAAGTCTCATAAATTAAGACACGTGCATTTTAAAACAGTATCAGTAAGCAGAGCCTATTAAACACAGCAACAAATAAGTTTAGTGATTTGCAAAACGATATTTACTAGTGTGAGCAGACGAAAAACCATGTGTAGGGCTCCTAAGGACCTTTTTTCTTTATTTCATGCTTTCAGCAGGTTTCTCTTTTCTCTCTCTCAGCTGAAAGCAGGGTGTCGTGAGAGAGAGCACTCAATAAGTGAAAGGTAATCACAGGTGACACAGAGACGCAATTAGCTAGATATCTCCTGATTTCAGCCTCAGGAAGCGTTTAAATCGACAGCATCACTGAATCAATTTAAAACAAATGGAAATGTAAATTACAAACAGGCATTACGGTTGGGGGGTTTGAGAGGAGAGAAGGCCTGCCACCTCGCTTTAAAGGAAAATAAGCAATGAGCTTCAGATAACGTTAAGTTTGCACTGAAATGGGATGGAGAGGGTCAGCATGCATTTAACCTCACTGGGTGGTGTCTGTCTGTTTGCACTTAGAGGAAACAGAGATATGGAGAAAGAAGGAGACAAGGGACAAACAAAACGCTCTCACCCACAGAGGAGAGATATGGGGTTTAAATGAGGACAACATTGAACATTACCAAACACTTGCATGCACAGGGAGCACCGAACACAAACACACAGACAGGAGGGAAAAGGACAGCAAAGAAAACAAACAGAGTTTGCCCTTTGAGTGCACATCGATGAGACGTCTCCCTCTGAGAGACATAAATACTGCCTCAAGAACTGCTGCTGGGGAGAGACACAAGCACTAAAGCTGGAGAACGACGTGAACATGAATCAAGAAGAGATCCCTCTTTTTCTCTTAAGACCGACTTTTTGCTTTTGGTGTCCCCCAATGACTTCAATGGTTTATGATTTTTCAAATTAACCGATTATTTATTTCAAATTACTTGAAAAAGTTTACGAAAAAACGTTTTCAAACTTTGCTTCTGTTTGGGGTCAGTTTTACCTTGGCCAAAGCACATTTTAAAAATACAGTAACATATGTAATAAGTGTGCCATTATACTTTATATCATTACTGCTCAAAAGATTTAAAAAAAATTTTTTTATAAATCTCTTATGCTCACCAGTCACCAAGGCTGCTTTGAGTTGATGAAAAATACAGTAAAAACATCAATATTGTGAAACATTATTACAATTTAAAATAACTGTTTCCTTGTATGCATTTTATTTGAAATATATTCCCGTGGTGCTTAATTATTATCATTTACAATTGGTGCTCAGTTATTAATAATGGTTCTTATTAAGAGTTCTGCTGCTTAATATTTTTGTGTACTTTCAAAAGAACATTTCTTCTAAATATACATTTGTAACATTATAAATGTCTGTCACTTTTGATCAATTTGTTTTCATCCTTATTCTGCATAAAAGTATTTAATATTAACTACAGTTATTTGTAAAATTCTAATTGTTCTTTTTTAAATATTAAACTTACATTAACAAATGTACATTTTAAATAGTTATTTTAAATTGTAATACTAATTCGCAATAATATTGTTTTTCAAATGAATGCAGTCTTGGTGAGCATAAGCTACATTCAAAAACTTTTTTTTTTAAATGTACCAACCTCAAGCTATATTAATATATAATATAATATCATATCATATCATATCATAATTATTGCGATTACTAGTCTCATTGTTGTCATTCAACTTGGGATTCAATATGTAAAAAGATTTTGACTGAGACAAGAGAAGCCTTTTCCATAAAGCATCTCTAAAACAACAGCTAATTATGAAGCAAGACAGCAGTAATGATCAGTGCTGATGGTACTGTCTGAAATCCATCACAGAACAGAGTGATCTGGCTGAGGAAGGTTTGCTTACAGACAGGAGGTTCTCAGTTGGGCATGCTTCTAATAAGACTCCCTCTCATTCCCAGTTATTACAAACAATCAAGGGACGCCACATGAGTCTGGTGGTGTTGTCTTGACAAATGACTCGACTAGAAAGCAAATCTACGACAGATGAAAGGGGAGCTTCGAAAGAGAGCAGAAATATTGCGCCAGCACACAGAATTGAGTAGGAGAAACTGATGAAGATCAGTAGCCACCGATTCAGAGATAATAATAATTATAGAACAAAATGTTACGGCAGTCTGACATTACATTGTTGCATCATGAAAAGCTTCACTCTTGGGAAGAGAGGGTAGTCATTACCATAAGGAAATGCAATATTCTTCATTTGCTTTCATTTCCTTTGCTTTTACTATTCTTTTAAAGAGAGTCCATTGTGAGAATGGATGTTCTTTAAAAGAACAGTTTAATCAAAACTCCTTCTCATGTCATTTCAAACCTGTATGACTTTCTTCCATTAAAGTGTAGCAAAACTTTTGCTGCTCTTTTCCATGCAATAAAAAAAATTAATTGAATATGGGTTATCAAGCTAAAGAAGCGTCAGAAAAGTGCCGTATGATATCTGAAGAACACTTTGTGACAAAAACGACTGAAATTTAAAGGGGATTTGAAGGAGGGAACGGAGACGTTACGTCAGTGACTGACGAATTGGGATCTCGCCCGAGAGCCTGTCACATCAACGCCAGCTGTTTTCTCGAACACTCGCGGAGATTCGTCCTGTAGAAGGCTCGGCTCCGAAGCGAAAAGCTGATGTGCATTTGCACGCGCTCTCCTTTTATACCCGCGCTGCGGGGCGGGGTGCGCGTGGCGAAGCACGCACGCCAACTGTCATTGGCTTGTTTAGTTAACACTCGAAGGTGATTGGGCTCTCGGGCGAGATCCCAATTCGTCAGTCACTGACGTAACGTTGAACGTGACTGACTGAATGGGAACCCTTGTTAATAGCAACACTGGTGGCCTTTAAGTGAACTGCAGTCAGCAACTTATTTGCTCATGCTTGCACACATGTATATGCAACGACAGAAGCAGAACGTGATTCTTTGCCCCGATATACTCACGACAAAGTTATTTTTCGTTCTTTTCTCAGAAGTAAAATAAGTTGAAAATACTGTTAACAAACATCCAGATGCCATCCACGATGCCGAGAGCGACATTTAAATTAATATGTAAATATATGCTGCGTTTTCCTCTCAATAACAAAATAATTTCACCACAAACATGACAGTGGTGGGAAAGCAGCAGTTAAGAAAGACTGTGATCATAGCGAAGAGGATATGTTTCACCAGAACTTCAATTCACCGGCATCATGTCGACAGATAAGATAATTCAAATGAATTTGATAGTTATGATAGTTTGATTATAAAGTATATTTGAGACTGTAGATTTGTAGATCTGGCAATGTGAGACTATAGTTTGAATTATTTGGTATGACACATTAACATTATGGCACAGAATAACTATTTAACCTGGACATTCTATCCACCTTATTTTTTAACAAGGAATAAGCCATTTTCTGGGAATGTGTGAGACTTTCGGTTCTTTTGCCGCGGTACAGAAATAACGAGATATATAACAGTGTAGTAAACGGTAAAACTGTGTGTTCATAATTAAGATAATACTTTAAAATAATATGGTAAGACACACCATTTTGCAATATCGATCAGCAAAATAAGCACTTTTGTAAAGGTAAAAATAGCTGGAAGCGGATGACGCCAGAAGCCAATCCATAAAATGTTCAAATAGCCGCTCCCGCTCTTGCGGGAAATATAAGGTGTATAAGCATTCGTTCCATGTGTCAAAATGGAAAAGAGGCTCTCAAGAGTGAGTGTAAACGTCACGTCCTTTTGATTTTCCTGGCAAAAACATCCCAAGTCATTCATATAAAAATCAGTCTACAGGCTTTCATAGGAAGTCATGGAAGGTCACATTTTTCGTAAGTATGGGTCAAAATGATCGATTTTTCTTTTATGCCAAAAATCATTAGGATATTAAGTAAAGATCATGTTCCATGAAGATATTTTGTAAATTTCCTGCCGTAAATATATCAAAACTTAATTTTTGATTAGTAAAATGCATTGCTAAGAACTTCATTTGGACAACTTTAAAGGCGATTTTCTCAATATTTTGATTTTTTTGCACTCTCAGATTCCAGATATCAAATAGTTGTATCTCGGCCAAATATTGTCCTATCCTAACAAACCATACATCAATGGAAAGCTTATTTATTCAGATGATGTATAAAAGTCTCAATTAAAAAAAAATTGACCCTTATGATGTGGTTCAGGGTCACATTTATTTTTGCTGTTACACATATGCAGCTACTAGTGTCACAATTGGTCATGTAAGGCATTATGCACATTTATGACATTTATGTTTATTTTAAAACAGGTTTCAAACAAAACAAGTGTGTGAGTAAACGATAGCAAAATTTATTTTTTGTGACCTGTCCATTTAAACAATAATTAGTCTTAAAGAGAGGAATGAACACAAATAGAACATTTTCAATAGTGCTGGATTCCAAACAACATTGTATGGACATCTTTCATAATCTTCTTTTGTGTTCCACAGAAAGAAAAAAGTTTGGAAAGAGTAGGGTAGGTAAATGATGACAGAATGAAGGGTAGCTGTATCTTTAAGAGTATCTGGCTAAATGTGAATTATGAACTGTGGAGATTTACATAACTCGTTTACTTCATTTACCTGTGTAGAACAAGTTGCACAGTACAAGTGAATGATGTCCGGGAGCATGTACAGCCACTGCGAAAACAATGTTATGAAGTGATGAGTAATGTGCATTTGTAAAATTATAGAAACAAGCTGTCCTCTGGGTTGCCATGACAATACCTGCTATACAGGAGCATGGCGTGTGGGCAGCCAGCCCACCATTCACCCAGATCTGTGCTGTCTGTAAGGCATAAGTGATATTTTCTTTGAGTTGAAGGACCTTTGCTGTAAACTTTTGCTGACCCCTTTCATAACGTTGGACCTGCAATCCATACAGTCATTCTAAGATAACAGGATTTTCCTTTCTGCAATGACCTGCCTCAGTGGGTCAGTCAAACATTGATATATGGCTGTCAGACTGGCATCCATGTGAATGAATCACTGAAAAGACTAGAGTGCTGAGACTGAGTTTACATAAACCCTTTATATCCATAAATATGGGCTTTGAATCAATTAAAACTTTCAATTTAGTTAATCACATGCTGATTAATTAAATCACAGTGAACTGCATGTCAGTAATTGCTCAGAACAGTCCCCAAGTGAAGATAATTTTAAATATTACATTATTGTGGAGGATGAAAACACTGAATAGACAGAGTGTGAATTTAGACCTTTATCCTAAGCTTTAACGTAAAAGTAATAAAATGAATTTAATTAAGTGGAGTTAATTAATTAAAGCTTGATGCTAATGCTTGCATGCAAATACCAAAATGCATTTTTAAAGATATGGTAGTATGTAGTATTACTACACACTCAAAAAATGAACTTACAAAGTAAATTTTTTTAGCATATGGTGGAAATTTGCATACCAGGACAAATAAACCAGTAAATCACTACCTCATTTTACTCCCTTAAAGGCATAGTTCACCTAAAAATTAAAATCCTGTCATCATTTTCGCATCCTAATGTTGTTTTATATGATAAAAAGATTTTATTTATTTTATGTTGCTCAACAAGACTTGGATTAAACCACACAATTTATATGGATTCATTTGCACAATGACTCTTTGAAGTTTTGGTTACCTTCCAGTGGAGACAGAAACCTTTTAGGATTTCAATAAAATATCTTAAATTGTGTTTCGCAGATGCACTTAGGGGTGAAATGTTAGGTTGAGTAAATAACACCATTTTCATTTTTGGGTGAACCATCTCTTTAAATATATTCCACTTCAACATTGACTTATCACATCAATAATAACTTTGCTTGAAAGATAAACAACAACTAAATTTTTCTCCATCACTGCACTGAGGCTATTCTACAGGGCACCAGACTAATTTATCAGGGCTCTAGACGAAAATTACTATAAATTACTTAGTGGCTCCTATTTCTAGACTGACCTGAACCATCCAACAATGACCTGACTGGAGCTGAAAAATGACTGTATTTTCTTGCTACATGCAGCTGCTTAGCAGAATTTTTGAAAGTTGTACCACTTTTTCCTGTTGCACTGTTGCTTTCCTGTTTATTACTGTAAAACTGCTCTTTGTAATACAGTGAATCTATGAAAATAAAGGTGACTGGACTTGACTAAAAGGAAACATTTATAAGTCAAAGGACTTTGTAGTTGCCATATTCAAGAAATTTCACAATACAAATTCAGAAGTGTTGGCATTGCCCATTTTCAGAAGGTACTGTTGTGCGGATACTATTTTAAACTTGTTTTTCCCCTCATCACTTTTCATAACACCAGCTGACCTTTGCATAATATCATTATTGTGCACACTGAATGTTTTCAAGTGGATCTCTGGGATTGTTGTGCTGGTATACGATGCATGTTGGTCATTTTGAGATTACTGTCTTGATTCATTGTTTGCCAATACAAACTGCACATGCCCTTTTCTGCACTTTCAAATCCCCAGATGTCTTTCATTGATTTCTTCATTGATATCTGTTCTCAGCCTTTTAGTGATTAGTATTCTATTGCCCTTGCACACAATCAGAGCATTAACAGACACTTCATCTCTGCAGTTCCAGAGCTCATGAACATCTGCAACAAGCAAGCTTAGCAGATGGTAAACACCTTATACAGTCATTCTTTGCTATCTTACAACTCATAATAGCTTCACACAGTAGCTTTTTTACTGAAACAACTGCACAACTTGTACTCGAAACCTTGAGTAAGGTTGACAGTACAATCTAGAGAAGCCATTTGTCACTACAAGCACTTGTGTAGTTTTCCTCCTCAGCCTTATATCAAAATAGCCTATTTCATACATGTGTAGTCAACAACACCCAACATTTCCTTTACCTGAAAAAGTCCATGAGACTCATTCTATTCAGTAACATAAGGTAAAGTGAATGTTAAATGGGCAGAACATCTAGAATGGCAGAACAACTAAATATCTCTTACACAATAACGGCCAAATCCACATAGCAAAACAATATGTGAATTGTGTTATTCCCACTGGGCAATGCCGCATCGGAGTGGTCATGTACTGCAAGAAATCTCAGCAAGCCTTCATTAATTTTGATCTCAGTTGGTGTTTCATTATGGTCCATTGGGAGGTTTATGTGTTTGATCAGGCTCAGCTGATCTGCCTTTGTCTTGTGCTTTGTCCTTTATAAAAGAATAGCATCAGTAAGTTAAAGCAGCCAACCTGCAATGACTTTTACTGCATATTTAAAAAATAATGTTGTTCTGTGCAGAAACATCTACCCTTTACATCAAAAGCACCATGTGAGAGAAGGCTTTGGGTACTGGATTAGCAGGTAAAGTGTGGAGATTCTGACATTTTCAGAGCCTGCTGGTGTGATAGTGATGCACATTGGGGTCACTGCCACTGGGCAGGATCAAGGGGGCTTGACCCAGAACGTCTGGGAACTGACTGCATTGCTGATAGTCATCTGGTAGCTATACATCACTAAAAATCAGTCGAGGAACACCATTTATTTATGATATATTTTACATGTGCAGTACATATTTTAATTTTTTTTTATATATTATGAACTCTTGGGATTTTCACACAGAAAAGTGAGTATGGCTTGCAATACAAAAACATCCAGTGAGTGGCAGTTCTCTCTGGGCAAAAAACACCTAGTTAGCGAGAGAGGTCAGGGATGAATGGGTAAATTGGTTCAAGCTAACTGTAAAATAACCACATGTTACAACAAAGCTGTGCAGAAGAACATCTTTGAACACACTAAACTTAATGTGTATGACCTACAGCAGCAGTAGAGCACACCTGAGGCTATAAACTCTACAAAACTGGACAGAAGGCTGACTGGTCCTAATTTCTGCTTGACATAAACCATAAAGCCTAGCTTAGTCTGGCAGTTATGGAAAGCTTGTTTCTGACACACAAACACAATTTTTTTAAATCTCACAATTCAAATTTTTTGTCTTGCAATTCTGAGAAATGGAAGTCAGAATTATGAGATGTAAATAGCTATTGAGCATTATTTGAAAGTATAGATCTGCATAGATCTGCCATGGGGTGATTTAATGTGTTATATATAGGAGGTTATTTCGTATGTTATATATGCAGCAGCAGTATTTCTTACATGCTCACAGCAGCATGTCTATGTATGCATTGGCAGTAGCAAGTCTCAGTACTTGCAGTGCCGTGGCAGCAGCATCATAGCAGATCTATTCCGCAAATACCAAAGACATTAACATTGTCATGACTCATGCACATTACCATGCTAAACTCTGAGAGAGTTGTCATGAAAGAAAAATAGTAATATTGTGAAATATAACACTTAAAAAAAACGGTTTTATATGTTAATATATTTTAAAATGTAATTTATTCCTGGGATGGTAAATATAAAATTTTCAGCAGCCATTAATACAGTCTTCAATGTTACATGAGGCTTCAGAAATCATTTTGATGCAGAATAAATGCTCAAGAAACAAAAGCTTTAAAATAAACTGATTGACATTGACTAAAGGCCACAATACTTTATTTTGATGTCCACCAATGGGAGCGCAGGAAGTAATTTGCCTCATGACAAATTTGAATACCACAGCAGACCTCCAGCGATTTAATCACAGTCAGTTTGAACAGGGCTTAAAAAACTTTACAATTTAACAGCTGAAATCTCAGTGTTCTCAATCTCGATGAGGTTTGTGTGTGATAAACCTGACAGGGAAATGTTCTTGTTGAAAAAATCAGACACAGGCATTCACTCTCCCAGACACACTCTCTGAGATATATAATACATCTACATGCAATGGATGTTTTAAAGATGATCTTGAAGACATTCCATCATACTGAAGCTTTTAGAGAGGACCACAAAAGCTATTAAAGGTGCTCAAAAATGCACAGCAGCACACGTCTCTCTCCTGAACCCTGACCACTGTTTCACCTGGACTCAACACCTTTCCATTTAGCAGAGCCTCTCCTGAACTGAACACTTAAAATCTGCCTCTCTCTCATGAAGAAGATGGGTGACAACTTTGGAGATTGCAGAAACCTTTACAAGACCTCCTATATCTATATCCAGTTATATGTTAAAGTGCCATTTAAACATATTCACAATAACTGTCTTCTCTGTTAAACATATAAAATGGCTGGGATCTACAAGTCTGTCTACTCTGTGGAGTAATGTTTCCTAAAAACACAAATACAAATTGCTTCAGAGCTAACTGTTCATAAATAAACCATGATGTGCTTAGACCTTTACAGAATACAGTATGTAATTTTTCACACCAGACACACCGGCACCAAATCACTTTAGATTCAGTCGCTCATGAATCAATCATCCTGGATATTTCTGCAGTGTGGTTTTTACAGTATGTGCAACATTTTCAGTCCAGTCACACTTGCATTTGTGTTCAAGAGACTCAGGCACAATGCACCATATCATGGTCATGTTCTCGTATAGATCCCAGGGCACACCGCACTGCATAAAAAGCTGATTTGAAGCACAAACAAGTTGAACGCACGCTTGAGGACTCCTGCTGTGCTGGTTTTGATGTTGTGTGAATTCCATTGTATTTGAGGCTGCTTGTATCCAACCATAACTCTGAGTGAAATGGAAAAACAGTGTGCCATAATGCATTGATTTAAGCTCATAAAAGCATGAGAAGCTAAAAGCGCAATGTTTTTTTAAGCAATAGAAGAGCTTTTGTTGGGCAGATGTTGTGACACCTGAGGAGAATGTACGTAGACTGTTTGATAAGACACTTGGTGCCTTATGTTTGTAACAAAAAATATTAGAAAATTAACCACTTAAGGTTGGATAAATAAGATTATGAAGGACTATAAAGGTCAGGGTTAAAAGAATAGTTCACCCAAAAATTTAAATTTGCTGAACATTTACTTACCCTCAAGCCATCCAAGATGTAGATATGCGTGTTACTTCATTGCAACAGATTTGGAGAAATTTAGCATTCCATCACTTGCTCACCAGTGGATCCTCTGCAGTGAATGGGTGCCGTCAGAATGAGAGTCCTGTTGATAAAAGCATAACAATAATCCACAAATAATCCACATGACTCCAGTCCATCTATTAACATCTTGTGAAGCAAAAGACTACGCATTTGCAAGAAACAAATCAATCATTAAGACACTTTAACTTCAAACTCTCACTTGTATTTTAGAATACGAGTGTATTATCCATTATATGCCCTTCTTCCAAAGAAAAAGTCTATCTACTTTTGTCTTCCCACGTCATTCTTCTACATCTTGGATGGCTTAAGGGTGAGTACATTGTCAGCCAATTTTTATGTTTAGATGAACTATTCCTTTAACTAGAGACACACAATTTCAGCCACTGACAATTTTCAGCCAAATAATAAAAGAAATTAAATGCCATTTTTAGTTTTCTGATTGAAGAAAAATTACCAGAGATTTGGAAGAGGTAAGTTGAACGGAACCCATTACTTTGAATCATTGACATGGAGAAAAAGCAGTGGGCATAAAATTATCCTATTTTAATGTTTAATGCATAACAACACTCTGTATGTGGTGTGAGAGTCTTGTGGAGAAATACAGACATTCACAACAAACCCAAAAGCATTAGTAAATTCAGTTTGTTTTAAAGTTTCTTACTGTACATTAGTTAGGTATTGGTACAACATCAATAATGGTATTCACATGCTTACACAGACTACACACAGGTTGCACTATTCCCCATGAAATACTGTATATATTAAATAGTAATACAGCAACGACTACAGGTTTGATTCCCAGGGAATGCATGAACTGGAAGGTACACCTTGATTGTAAGCTGCTTTGGATAGGAATGTCTGCCAAATTCATAAATGTAAATGCATATTATATAATATTTTTAAAAGCTGTTGGAGACAAAATGGTATTTTAGTAGCAGCACAGTGTAATCTTTTTTTTAATGACAGTACAGTTCTTAACATATTTGTACTGCACTTAGAAGTTTGGGAGTAAAAGTCACAATTAATTAAAATCTTAATGAAAAGTAGAAAGTCTTAAATTTATTACAAAGTGATTAGAAATGTATTTGCATAATTTGAATGAAAAATGTATCACACTGTTCTTGATGAGGTCTTTAAATGAGGAGCTAAAGCCACAAGCACATAATATTAAATAGCTTTTGATCAGTGAAGTTTTGTTTGATACAATAAAATCACACAACACAAAGTGTAATCATAAAATAATTCATGGGTAATTATGTTTTGACACCAGTGATTATTATTCTAAATGAGCTTATTAGAATAAATTCTCTTCTGCAGTGAAACCAGAATATAAATAAATAAATAAATAATCTTACCGCTACACACAGTGGAATATTATACACTTGAAACAAGTAATGAAGCACAGAGAAAACACACACACAGTCATACAATGCTAAATAAAAGGATCATCAATATTGAGTTTTTCTTGCCATCCTAATAAAACTAAAACCAAAACACTTGTTCCATGCATAAATATTGTCTTTCAGCATAGAAATCTCAAGCTGCATTATTGTATCGGCTGTTATACAGTACATCTCAGTACATGAATTGACAACCTGTTGTCAGGCTGTAAAATTCCCAGTATTCTCTCCCTGGCCTGGTTTCCTGTCAGTGATCATCTCTCTCTCTCTCTCTCTCTCTCTCTCTCTCTCGCTCTCTCTCTCTCTCTCTGTGTCTCTCACTCTCTCTGCCTGTGGGTAGGTTTAAACATTGGTATGCATGAAGAGCAGTGGAGAGTCTTTCTGCTGTTATCTGCTGTGTGGAAAGACGTGCGGTGTAGACGAAAGAGAATTAGGAGAGAAACAGAGTGTAGAAGACCGCAGACATTACTGAGTTCACATTTGTAATTACAGGCTTTATGCTATTGATTCCATAGTCTAACTTCTCATTTCCATTCCAAGTCCTCCAGCCAAAGAGATTTGCACAAGCCACACAGAGCTCCTATAGATCTATCTATCTATCTATCTATCTATCTATCTATCTATCTATCCCTCCCTCCCTTTATCTATATGTCTGTTCATCTGTTTATCCATCTTTCAGTCCATTCCTCCCTCCATCCATCTGACAGTTCATCTACCTACAGTGGTGACCAAAATTGTTAGAATACCTGACAGATCTGAAAATATTGATATTTTTTGGACTCCAAAACATGATTTAATTTCCTAATGTTCATGAAACATGCAGATGGTTGCTCTGAGCAAATATCAGATGAAGTGAGTCGTACTGTTTTGATCCACTTTTAATTTTAATATTTGGTATCTATCTATCTATCTATCTATCTATCTATCTATCTATCTATCTATCTATCTATCTATCTATCTATCTATCTATCTAAACACCAAAAATAAAAATGCAAATGAAATAGCACATATTTACAGTATATACAGCAAGTATATATTTTGTTGCACAGTGAAAAGTTAACAAAGTCAACTTTGCAGTCTCTGTACTGAGATCACTCTTCTTGTTCACCCATCTCTCTCTTTCAAAACTGATTTAATGCTTAACCCTGCAGGAACAGAGTTATTATGGAGAAAATATGAATTATGCTGCAACTGATGGAGGTGGAAAGTTGAAGTGCAAGATAGACAGCGACAGATGGAAAGAGAGAATACACAAAGTTATATCTTTATAATAGACCTTGATGTGAAACGCATGGTCCAGAGCTCGGGTTAATTCATATGAACCCAGTTTGGCAATGGATGATAGTTTAGGGAGCATCAGTATTACATATGAAGGCTTTTGTATTGGCCTGCCATCCATCTGAGCTGAGGTCTGCTCCATATTATATAATACAAGTGGAGGGATAAGGCGACGTCTGGCAAGCCCTTCATCAAAACCACCAGCTGCAATAATGAATGAACTGCAGCCATCTGTTGTCAAACTTAGCTTGATGTTGGGCTGATTGGAGAAATCTGTGCTACTTTGTGTCCATATTACTCTAGACAAAAGCTGAATAATCTCTAAAGCTGCATTTGAACTCAATGTGGTTTCAAATCAGGATTTCAAATCTTTGTAACTAATCACAATGTCGTACTCATAATGACATGACTCAAGTCGCCATGTGAGACAACTGGGAATTTTATCTACAGTTTAGGTTTGTTTCACAAATATATAAAAAAGAAGTTCTCAAATTAAATTAACATATTGTTAGTGGGAATAACTTTTGTATTTCTGGCATCACACACCACAGGTGTGTTGCAGATCCCAGCAGTGCAGCACTGAGCTGCACAGAAAAACAAACCAAGAGATAATTTCACAAACATATAAATCCTATCAATTGTGAATCAGTTCATTGAATGAATTATTCAAAAGACTCACAAACTAAGGACTTGCCAGTTTAAATAAGTTTGATAAATCCTCCACTAGATAAACTCAAATCCATCACAGCGGCTAGTGAATCAACATCACTTACTGAACTGCAACTTACTCCAATATAGCCATTAGGCTGCTATTACTTGCTATGCCAAGAAAAAAAGCAAAAAAAAATAAAATAAATTCTCATTGTGTGTTTACTTCACATTCATGTATTTGTGCATGTTTATCTTCATTTTATAGCTTAAAGCACTCACAGGCATTGAAATTGATGAGCAGACCTACCCAATGTAATACTGTGACAAAGAAAATAAAAACACTAAATTAAAATAGAACAAATGCATTTTTTCCCTCATGTTTTACTAATGTTTTCAGTGGGCCCCAGGCCCTGTAATTTTAAGCACCAGCCCTGTGACTGTATAAACATGAATAAATTAATGTTTTTCTTTTATTTGTCTGTATTCAAGACAAGGCTATTGAACAAACACTGCACTGCAGGCTCTGATCTTAAGTTTATGAATAATTCTGAACTAGACCAGAGTTGTCTTCTATTACATATGGATTCCTTTTGAATACACTATAGATGGAGTTCATATCTATAAAAATAAATCTCACTAATGAATTTACTGAAACATTAGCTCTGTTCCAAAACCTATTGAGCTGCTTCACTGTCTGTCATTATGACTGCAAACTAACTGAAATGGAACCCATTAGTGATTGATTTGAAAGACTCAACATAACCATAAACTTCATACAAAAAGCACTCTCGCTCCTTAAAGAAAGCGGAGACTCAACTCACAACTGAATTCAATACAGGTGAGAGGAACTTTATTAAGCATAAAAAACATAGCATGCACAATTTAATTTTACATTATTTAAAAAAAAAGCATATTTAGCTACCTCCTTCCAGTCTTTTACAAGTTGAGAGAATAAAAGAGATAAGAGAATGGCTCTATTTCAAGTTTACAGGATGATGTTATGAAGCAGTATTTCTTTTGGTTTGGTATAATAACACTCGTTGGATTGCACATTGTTTTTTTGAACGATCGTTCAAAAAAACTGTTCATTTCTTATTATCACTTTGTCTTCAGTTTCTTGCTATTTCAGAACTCTGCTGACGTTTTTGGATACCAGACAATCTGACGGGATCTGGTAAAAGGACTGCATCAAATATTCCTGGTGTGGAGATTTGATCTAACATGTCAGCACGATCTAACACTACTTTTGGAACAGGCTTGTTGTTGGAAGCGTGCCTGTGATACCTCAAAATGCTGCCTTCAGAAGCAGCTAACTAGGTTATTGACAGAGCTAATCTACGCTTAACAGAACTAACATGTTTTGCTGGGATGCATCATGACGAGTGGGCTTGCATCTGCTGAATCATTCTCATCTTGTCTGTTAAGGGCAAAGAGAGTGCTTTTTTCCAGTCTATCGTGAAAATGTTGAACATATCTCCCCAGCGGAGACCCGCTGGCATGAGAGGAAATTACAGAAGCCTTACCCTACTTTTCTACATGCATGTTATCACCCACCTGCACAAACAGGAAATGAGGCATGCTGAAGATACAACTTCCATTATGGCGTCACAGATGAGTGTTCATGTGGAGACAGGGACGCTCACATACTTGACTCATCCTCACCATGAAAAAAATAAAAATAAAAAATCACACTACCTGTTTTCCATTAGCATAATTGCCATGGAATTCTGATAACCTGCCATAGAGCATGATGGGATTAATTAGAGCGAAACAGAGACTCGTTTGTTACTGTTACCCTTTAATTTTCCTGCTCATTTACCTCCATTCACCCTCTCAAAGTCAGCGCAGTCGTCAAAGACTGGCGCTCTGTCAAACAATAACACTCCATCACTCAGATTAGGACTGAACCTGAAGGTCCAGAGAGAGACAGAAAGGATTTATGCACTAAGCTCATGTTCAACCACAGCCAAATCTACTGGGAATTGTAGAGTAAAGGCCAGTGTTTCATGTACAAAATTTCATGGGATTCTCCTGAATAGTGATCGCAGAGCCTGAGAAAGTCGGAGTAGTGTCAAGCTTTAGATTTCAGGTCTAGTGGAAGTTGTTTCTGCCATTTTGGCCTAAAGTATTCTCAACTTTCTTTTTCCTCAAGCCTCCCTATTGGCGTCTGAGTGCAACAAATTATCATTAATTGGTTACAAGCCTCAGAGTTGGTAAACAACCTTCATGCAGGCTAAATATTCATCTGCCTCTCATTCACTTTGCATTTAGGGAAAAGTGTAAAGAATGTGTTTGTCAAAGGACCCTGCAGGAGAGAAAAAGTCTCCATTCCCAGTCGCCACCTGAAGGCTGTTATAAACAGTAGGCATCCAAATAACGCAGCATCTAAGATAGTATTGCATCTGAACTTTGTGGATAAAGCATTTGGAGAATGCTTTATGTCAAAGATATTATAAATACATGAACATAGGCAATGCAAGCACATTCAGTACTGAAAATCCTCAACAAAATAGCCTGAATAAAATGTTTGTGTGCTATTTATTTGTGTGTAAAGAGGATAATACATCAAATCCCAACAAATGTTAACCATGTAGGTAATTGTTGGGTAAATGAACATGAGACTTAGTTAAGAAGAAAGCATTAAACAGCATTTGACCAGCAGCATATTTTAGGGATTAGTGTTTTGTATAAAATATTTTGTAGTAAGTATAACTATTTATAATTATGGTAAATATTCTAAAATTATTTTCTCTGCAGGGACACAACTGAAATCTGTGAATCTTTTTTGGACTTGGCTTATTTCACATGAATTGATTCATTCAAATGAATCAGACTTCATATTAAAGAGAGTGGATATCTTAGAAGTGCACATTTATTTAATCTGCGTTCATAAAGTGTTACAGAAATAGTAATGCATCTGCACTGACCCCAGCTTAAAACAGAGGTTCTCAACTCTGGCCCTCAAGATCCACTTTCCACAGTTTATCTCCAACCTCGATCAAACTCACCTGCCTGTAACTTTCTTAAGCTGTGTTTGATTAGGGTTTGAGGACATCAAGGGCCAGAGTTGAGAACACCTGGCTTAAAATCTCCCAGGTCTCACAAACTTTCAGGTTTGAAAGGGTTTTCTAGCACTTTTTAGCTCGTCAGTTCAAGAAACCAGCTGGCCATGTAGATAAACCAGTTAAAGCCACTTTACACCAGCTAAGTTAGTAGCATTGCTACTTTTAGCTAGTTACTTGCCAGCATAGGATTTGGAATGGAGGTTGTGTGTTTACTCAACACGACGCTGCAAACATACTGAATCACGCCCATAAAGGGACTCAAGATATTTTTGTGTCCTGGCTGGTTATCATTTCTGTTTATAGGTCAAATACCACACTCCACACTTCCAATCTTCTGCCTGCCTCTTATCTCTTTCGAAAGGCTGGCCATTGCTTCAACCTGAACTTCATAGCTTGCTGCACAACTCAGATTAGGCCAGGCAACCACTTAATCTCAGAGCCCGAGAGCTCTATCGGCCAAGAACCAATGAACATGAGATGGAACTCAAAATGACAGAAGAGAGACAGAAAGGAATGTTGAATTGGAAAGGAACTGGAAAGGAACTGAATAAACAGGAAAATGAGAAAAAGGGGGAGATGGACAATGAGACAGCAGGACAGACTGAGAGCGGAGAGATGAAGGGGAGAGTCCGAGAAAGTGTAAATGGAAACTCAAATGACAGAGGGATAAGGAGATGAGCCATTACACAGATCAGAGGAGGGAGAGGGCAGATGAGCAGCACTTTATAGTTTGTGAACTTTATCTGGGCGCAAAGAGCCCGGAACTTCACAGCAAAGACGAAACAGAGAGAAATCCATTCTACTATTTCCACTCCAACTGTGATCAAAACAACCTGGAGATATAGAGGACCACCAACACACATTGTGTAAGGTTGACAACCATCCCATTTAATACAAAATTGAGAGCAAAGAAAATATGTTCTGTCTTAAATCCATCAAAATACCAAAATCAAATATTAAAATACACTGAAACCTTTTTGTCATCAGCACAAACCATGTTTATTATTGGTGCAAGTGAACATATTTAATTTAAGGCCTGTTGGCCCAGCTCCAGAATCAAATCATTGAGGGTGCTTCTTAAATTGAGGGTGATCTTATCTTAATATAGCATATATATATATAGATATACATATATAGGTTTTAGTGCACTCTATTGCTATGGTGCAAAGAACGCTCCGTTTATAATCATTAAAAGCTGTCATCATAGTTCATCATGATCTCACATAGTTAGGTTATAATCAATGAATCTCTTATTTACATTGCATCGACACTTTGTTATAATGAGATGATGTGCTGAACATAACACCTGAACAAAAACTCCAGCGATTCTAGCGGTGGGTGGTTTCAAACTTAAACACCTCTGATTGGCTGTTGGGTTCAAGAAATCAACAGATAAGTCTCTGATTGGCTACACTGCTCAACACTGCAAAAACTCCAAAGTTTCCAAAGTGCAAATGCACTAGATAGTTAGCCAAATCTGCAATGAAATGCCATTATTACAGCTTTAACTGTGGGTGCTATTGATTTCATTTGCTTAGCACCCTCTAGCACCGCCGTAGAACCGGGCCTACCAAGAACGATAACTATAAAGATAACTATATTGTCTGTTTATTCTAAGCGTCTGCCACTTTAAATTCTCAAGCTTAATAGCAGGAATGATTTTGATTGGGTGTCAATGTTTTTATCGTTCATCAGCTGGAAAAAATAGTTTTGAAATTGAATCAAAACTATTTCAAAACTATGTCAGAACTAACACTTCATTTCCAGCATTATCGTTGACATAATTGCAAAGATATTATTTAAACTGAGCTGGATGTTGACATCACTGAATTCAATGATGAACTGTCTTTAACTGAAAAATGACTGTTTACTATTGTCATTTTGCATTATTGACACTATTTTCCTAATTAATGCTGTTCAGTTGCTTTGTCACAATCTGTATTGTTAAAAGCGCTATATAAATAAAGGTGACTTGACTTGACTTGACTTGAATCCAACGATATCATTTCTCTGTGCCTTTATCGTATTAGCTGTAGTGTGGACTCTGCTTTTCTTTAATATTGAGAACGATTTTTAGAGCTAGGCCTATATCTTTATCATTATCTTTATACTTATTGTCCTTGGTGTGAACAGGCCTTTAGTCCTGGTCAGACCTTCTGCTCTTTTTTTGAAAGTGAAGATTCAGATCGAGATTTTAGTTGAGATTGCAAGTGAGATTTATTTAGCAATAATTACCTTATTATCCAACTTATTACATGGCTACTTAGCAAATGAATGAAAACGTGGACATGAAATATTGATTTGATTGAAATTGTTTTCTAATATTGCCTGTATATTATCCTAAAGCTTCTGCAAAGAAAAGAAAATGTCCATTACAATGAACAAAGCAATCATACATGAAAAAACATAGCAACAATGTTAAAGGGGTCATATGATGCTGCTAAAAAGAACATTATTTTGTGTAATGGAATGTGTTTATGTGGTTTGGCCAGGAGATAAAGTGAGGAATGGCCGGCAGAGGCGAGTCATCAGAGGCGGCGGATTCGACGAAGGAGCGTCCGGAGGGCTTGCGGCGACGACCCCGGGCTGGACTCCGCTTCGTGATTTTGCATCCAGGTCTTCCTGAAAAGTTCATATTTACAAGTTGGGAAATCATAAAAAAAAAAATCTAGCAAGGTTTTTTTTTTCTACTTCTACAAAATCATGAATAAAACAAATGTGCATCAGGCATGTCTGTGCTTTTTTATTCAATTTATGAAGGTTATGTAAATAACTTTTTTAAATAGATCGTAATTGTACAATACTATTATATTTACAAGAGCTGTATTCACTTGCACCCACCATGTTTTTTCATAGACACGCCCCAACTCAGCTTTAAGAAAATTCAGAGTTTCATCAAGTATTCCAGTGTGTGGTATAATAAGCCTATTTATTTAGCTATCCTACTGTTAGAAAACACTCTCTGTCTTGTTAAGAGAATGTTCCAGACATGCCTCACCCCTCCTTTTTTTCCCCTCTCTCTGAATCCCCCTTCCTGTATCCATTTCTCTCTCTTGTATTATGTTTTAAATATCTCTTACTCATATGCGAGGTATGCATGTTTAAATGTATACATTAGTTCTTGGTTTAAAGGCCCCAATAAGGACATGAATGTTAGGACTACAAGGGTAAAGGAGTTCGTGAGGGACTCTGAAGACAGTTCAGCATTCTTCGCAAAAGTCTATTCCTAATATGTCCATGTTTTTCTGTACATGTGGCCATTTTATATAAACACATGTTCTTGGCCAAAGATCCTACGTGTATGTTATTCATATCCTCATTGGTTAAGAGGGTGAAACTCCCCTCGACATATGCCTATATAATATCTGTATTTCTATGAATAAATTGAAGTATTGAGGATACATTGGACTGTGTGTTTTCTTACTTCCCGGCCGTCTATCTACACTTTAAGTAACTGAGAATTCTTCAAGGTGGCAAAGAGAATTTACAGAGGGACCAATTGTTATTCTTTATTAACACCTACCTATATGTGTTTATATGGCTGTATTATTTGCATTTAGGGTCGATAATCCCTGCCGTCAGAGCAAGCCAGCACACCTGTGTTTTCTCAGGAAAGAGCTGTCATTTTTATCTCTTCTGAGCTCAAACTGAGCACAATACAACAATAAACCTGTGTTTCTCTCTTTCTCTCTCTCTTTTAGGTCTTCACTGTGAAAGGTGAATAAAGATAGAGTCCTAGAAGAGTGAGTAAGACACACACACACACACACCTTCCTGCTTGGGAGTCCAGGGGATTGATGCTTGACAGTTCTTACCCAGTAAAGAAGAGGAACTGTCATAACGCCGATAAAAGACTGATGTCACGCTCATTGTGATGAGATCCGAGCCCTTAACCAGAACAAGGGAAAGCCTGACCTCTGTGACACTGCTGTCAGCATGGAGGAAATACAGCTGTCCAGCACTACTCTCACAGCGGTCCAGCATTCGTGGCACAGTCAGGGGTTACATGGACTGCTGAGAGTTTTACATGATGAGTACATGTGTATTAATGTATAAACAGTATTAATAGACTCGGGTCAAAGCCTCAGGTACTGCAGAAATGCAACACACACCGCACACACACACATTCTTTCATGACTTACCCAAGGTAGCTGTGGCCTCTTTAACTATGTCTACTGGTCAGTAGGGATGTAACACAGAGGCTCTAGGGTATGAGAATATGAATGTTACTCCATGCCTTAACCAGGCATGATACATTTCCAGTGACAAGCAATTTATCTGCACACCGAATGCAAAACTATTGCATGACACAAAGTACATTTACATGCGCAGTTATAATCAAGCTATGGTGGGTTTTGCATAGTTAAGTTTCATATGCCTTTCTAAATAAACATGTCACAATGCACAATTAAATATTTGAAAAATTAAATACACATTATGTGTAAAATATTGCATCGGGCTAGTATGATTTCAGTCGGAGTAAAGTGCTTGCATCACATTTAAGAGTTATTGCTTTAGTTGACTGAAATTAAACTCAAAGTGTAAAAGTACTTACACTCACAGCCAATCTGAATATATTTGATGTTTAATGTATAATAATAAAGATTTTGGACAAATTACATTTTATAGCTGGTGGGGCTTCTCAGCATGACATCATGGAAATAGAAAGCTATCTACTGGCAAAATGTCCTGCCTTGCATTATTTGTCGTGGCTGTGGCAACTTAGGACATAACGATGTATAGTGCTGTAGATTTAAACTACAGTTTGTGAAAGAAATTAATAATTTTATCCTGCAAGGTTGTATTAAATTGATCAAAAGTGACAGTAAAGACATTTAAAAAAGATTCATCTTTCAAATAAATGCTGTTCTTTTGAACTTTCTATACATCAAAGGATCCTGAAAAAAAGTAACATGGTTGGTATAAAAATATTAAGCAGCAGTTTTCTGTTTTCAAAATTGATAATAACAAGAAGTACCAAATCAGCATATTAGAATGATTTTTGATGGATCATGTGACACTGAAGACTGGAGTAATGGCTGCTGAAAAGTCAGCTTTGCCATCATAGGAATTAATTACATTTTAAAATATATTAAAATTGAAAACAGTTATTTTAAATTGTAATATCATACATAATAAAATTGAAAATAGTTATTTTAAATGGTAATAATATTGTATAATATTACTGTTTTTACTGTTTTCCTTGATCAAATAAATGCAACTTTATTTTATTTCTTTAATTATTATTATTTATTTTTTATTTTTTTTTACAAAACATTAAAAATCTTTTTTTCAAGAATTCAATTTTGACTGGTAGTGTATATGTAAGAAATGTTATCAATTTATCTCTTGTTGCATTTTCCTGCCAATTTGGACATGGCATTAGGCTATAAACTAAACATTAATTGTCCAGATTATGAAAAATCTGTATTATTTTGCAGGAAAGCGAGACTATCCTGTATTTTCTGTAATAGTAGAAACCTGCCAGAAAGCTAAGCTGATGTTCACACCATTATACAGGTGTGTACAGTGATCCCATTAAAACTTTAAAACTTAATATAGCTACAAAAACAAAAAAACACGGCATAATTTTTTTAAGTGTAGAGAGGAAGATTTTTTTATGTAATAAAAAGGAGTAGAAGGCAATACATCTGCTACCCACAGAAAAACAGTTGGAAAGCTCTTCAGGCTCATGTAAACAGACAGTGGTGGGTTCATCAAAAGCTCTGGGCTGAAAATGCTTTAAAGGGATAGTTCACCCAAAAATTACAATTCTGTCATCATTTACTCTCCCTCATGTCATTCTAAGCTTGTATGAATGTCTTTCCTGTTTTAAAGAGTATGCTGGTCATTCTTTTCAATATAATGAAAGTCAATGAGCACTGGAACCGTCAAACTCCAAAATAACAAAAAGGCACCATAAAAGTTTTATACAATATTTAAAGTCTTCTGAAGTTATACAGACCAAAAGTCACTATTCCTTGAAAATCAGTCATGAGAGAAGTAGCACAGTCTGACTGGTGAACGAATCATTCTTTAAATCATCTTTTCAGTGAATCCGTTTCATCCAGTTTACAAAGCCGGTGTTCATTAACAAGACAATGTCATAAATCTTTCCACGATAGCGCCAGACAGTCTGAAACAAGCCTAACCAACCAACTCTTTCACAGAACAGCTTGCAACATTTAAACAAAAGAACACTTATTGATAATCCCAACTCAGGAAAGAGATTGTCAATTTTGGGGCAAGTAACCAAGATTAATGGTCAAAGAGAAGGACAGCATGACCATCACATGTAAATCCATGATAGAAATCATGAGCTAAAGACTTCGTTGGGTGGTTTTTCCCACCCAGGACAAAGACCAGGCACCTTCGAGACCTTTTAACCTTTTGCTCCTCACAAAGCACATCCTCACGTTCACAGAACATGTGCCCACATTCACAGAATGGCACAGAAACTGCCTTCACATGTACAGTATATATGCACCTAAATTATGCTAAAATGACTTATGAGCAACTGATCGTTTCTATGCATAATTCCATATTATGTATGTAACTCACACATTTGACTATCATGTCCTAATCACTCATTATGTATGTCTTTTGAATAACTATTGAATAGTTTATAGGTTTATATTCATGTTGGGTATGTATGTGTTTGAAAAATCATGCTTTAAACGTTTCTATCAATCAATACTTTGTAAAATATATTATATTCTGGTTCTAGAAATCATGTCCAAATTATACTCTGCAAGAGCGGGAAAATTCAGACCATGTCACTGATAAGATTTATGTATTGGGAAGAGAAACATAGCAACTCTAATCAACACTCCATTTGGGATGTGTCCAACATGTTTAAATACTCAGGACACCATCAAATTATGCTTTTGGTCATCGCTTTTGGCTTTATGCTTTTAGCCATGCTTTTTTGCCGCCGCTTTTTGCTCTCAGCCATGCCTTTTTGCCACTGCTTTTTGCCCGTGAATTCTTCGAGCACCGTTCCAGCGTGCTCTGGCTTGCATACCAGCAGCTCCTCTAAAACCGTGAGGAGAAACGTCTCGTCAAACTTTACTCTTTTCTTTCTTTTACTTTAGTTTCTTTTCTTTTCCATTGAGAGTTTCGTGTTCTGAGTTAAGTTTTGCCACAACGCCGTGTCTCCGAATTCACCTCGAGTCTATTCCCGCCTCAAAACTTCAACCAGCCCACAACTCTGCATCTTCAGTCAACGCCCAACCATTGACTTCCCAAAACGTCACTTCAACGACTACTGAACTTCCAGCCAATCAGCAACCTTGGGAAACCCCTTTCTGCAAAGACTGCAACAAGGGAACCCCCTAAGCAAGCAACGCAAGTACTTCCAGATCCTAGCTGAACTGATGCATTTATTATAAATTTTAACCTCATTGCGGAACTCAATGCGAGGGTTAATTAAGTGATTGATGGTTGATCAGGTCTATGCAATTGAACATATTGCTATAAACTTGGGATTTCACATCTTCATTCTCTTAAAGGGATCATATGATCCTATTTTAAAGATCATTATTTTGTGTATTTGGTGTAACAGAATATGTTGACATGCTTTAATGTTCAAAAAACACATTATTTTTCAAATACTGTACATTATTGTAGGTCCTCTATGCCCCACCTCTCTCAAACATGTCGTTTTCAACAAAGCCCCCTCCTTTGACAAGCGCAGTCTGCTCTGATAGGCCAGCTGACCCAGTGCATTGTGATTGGCCGAACACCACAAGCACACGTCGGAAATGTAACGACCCCTACCATAATTGCGAGCTTCAGCTTTCAAAGTAAATATCAAGACAGTTAATAATGTCGTTAGTTTTACCATCAGTTCAAGCTCGAAAGGGCAACAGAGTCGCATGACAGACAGTGATGATGCAGTACACAAGCCGCGGTTAAGACAGCTGACGTGCTATGATTTCTGACAGGCAGTTCACTCTCCTGTGATGTGACCCTGTTCCCCTCACACACACACACACACACAACGCGTTACTCTGCGCTGAGCAAAACTCCGCATTTGAACAGTCAATAGCAAATACTTAAACTAATAACAAAACATACTTACAGTCGCTGATTCAGAAGCGCCAAATTGTCATAGCAAAGTCAGAATTTACTTTTCTTTTTTTTTTTTAAATAGCCTTTGTGCACAGCCAGCCTTGTACTCATCTAGGTTAAAAAAAACTGTCGTCCATAAAATGCGTTGCACAAATTCGAACATATGGGTTGTGCTGTTCTGTTGTAAATAAATCTTAACCAAATATTCCTAATTGCATCTACTTCCGGAAGGCCGGCTCATTCTTTCCTCACTTTCTCTCTTTCTGCAACTTGTGTGAATGTGTGAGTGCGTGTTTATGTGTTAGATTAGTTTATATTGTCTTAGATTTATGCAATAAAGTCTTATTTATATTGTAAAGAGAAGTATCTTGTGTTTTGTGCTTACAAGTTAATGTTTTAAACTGCCGATCTTGTTACTGTGCTGATTAATAGTGTTTTCACTATATTTTGGATTTTAATATCCATTGCAGAGTTGATGTTATACGGCTCGTTCAATGAATCGCTGGCTGATCAACCGTAAAACAGTGATTCTGTTCAAATTCCCTATAAAATCAAAAATAATTCCCTTTGAGCTAAATTTACCTGTTTCCCTTACAGTATAATTTGTTCATGGATTGGACTAATCTAGTTCTTAAGTTAACTCAATGACTCAGTAATAGTTGCAGCAATTAACAGCCCACTGTAGGGAAAGATTATGAGTGAACAACAACTTACATGCCAAAACTATCGTATTTTTTATGAACACATGGAACGATTTGCTTGGATCACCTTTATGATAGTTTTATGGGCCATTTATGCCCTTTTTGAAGTCTCCATTCATTGCAATTTCATAGAAGAGCACACAACATATCACTCAAAATTTCCCAACAAGTAAGAAAGTCATGAGGATGAATAACTCCTTTATTTAGGGTGAACTAATCCCTCAAATACAACATTCCCCTCAATGCCAACTGATGTGGTTTCACAGTATCATTCATTTCACGTAATGTCACAGCATTTCTCTCTTTGCTGTCACTCCCTGTAGCACTCCAGTCATTCTCCACAATGCAACAACATGCCAACTGCTCCGTCAGTCCAACGGGATTGTTTGAGAGCAATACAGCCTCAGGGTTGATGGGCAGAGGAAGACAGAGTGTGTGAAGGGCAGTGTCATCTGCTCAGCTCTGAGTGGATGTGGCAGTGTGAAACAGCGCTTTCTTGTTCAGCGTTTCCATGCTGCACACTATCAAACACTGGCACATAAATATAAAACTACACTTATGAGGCTCAGGAATACATGAGAGGTGTGAAAATTGCGAAATGTGGAAAGATGAACGAATCTATTCAAGGTTGCTGCATCACATAAGTAAGAAAAATCCCAAATGAGACCTCTGTAATATCTCAATTGTTTCTCCAAGACAGCAGTGACATCAAAAGGAGGACAAAGTAAGAGAGACTTGGAATAGTTCACCCAAATTCTATCATCATTTGAGTCACCGTCCTGTTATTCCAAAACCATATGCTGTTATTTTTTTTCTGTGGAGCAAGAGACATTTGGGCTCTTGTCCACAAGTACAATTAATCTACTGTTGTCATGCTCTAAAATGGACCAAAAAAGGCCATAAAATTGTCTGTATGACTATTTGAAGCTATAAGGCAGCTTTGTGAGGAATGGCGAGCCTGGTCTCATGAAAATGCGTATAAATAGTTCGCCAAATAAAAACAAAAACTCGTGGTATTGATACGCAAAAATTGACTTTGGCGTGCATATGATATGCACATGTTTGGCATGCATAGGCCTATAATGCGCAGTTTTCGTGTACATATGATTAGAAATTTGTTGGTGTGCATATGATACGTAGTTTTTGCGTACATATGATTCACATCTACCCCACAACCCTAATCCTACCCATTGCGTAGCATATACACGTCAAAGTCCATTTTTGCATATCAATACCACAAGTTTTTGTTTTTATTTGGCGTACTATTTCTACGCACTTTCATGAGATCGGGTTAGAATGGCCCATCAATATTCACTGAAAATCTACCCTTTTGCTAAAACTCTTGACATGTTATATGCATGTGTGCATAGATTGAAAACCATGCTAAAAAAAAAAAACTTTAAACGGGTCATATGATGTTGCTAAAAAGAACATTATTTGGTGTATTTGGTGTAATGAAATGTGTTTATGCAGTTTAAGGTTCAAAAAACACATTATTTTCCACATACTGTACATTATTGTTTCTCCTCTATGCCCCGCCTTTCTGAAACACGTCAATTTTTACAAAGCTCATCAGTCTGAAAAGCGAGGTGTGCTCTGATTGGCCAGCTATCCAGTGTGTTGTGATTGGCCAAATACCTCAAGTGTGTGACGGAAATTTCTCACCCCTTCCATACTGTGATGCCCTGTCCGGCCGGAGCGACGAGCCCAAAACATTAAAACCCATTATAAACTAGGCATTTGTTGCATCAGTGGGGACATAATTACGGATTATAATGACTTATACTGTCTTTTTACACGTTGCATCGTGCATAAAACCATATCTGCATTTGTGATGGGAGAAATGACAAACAACAAGCGTTACTCTACACTGCTCAAAACTCGCGTTTGAATCGTCAGTGACAAATCCTTTAAATAAGTAAACGTACTTACAGGTTGTGAGTCAGAACAGCCAGAATTGCAGTCTACTTTACCAGGATCAGGAAACAGTCCTCCATAAAATGTGCTGCACACATCTGAATATTTGGGTTGAACTGTTCTGGAACAGTGTTGTAAATACAACTTAACCACTGATTTCTAGTCGTGTCCTCTTTTGGAAGGCCAAACAAAGTAGTTTCGCTTTCACAACAAAACACACAGCATCACACACGGCGGGCTTGAGTGAGTGGCGGCCGGCGGGCTTGAGTGAGCCACATGTGAGGACCCCTGGGGCAAGACTCCGCTTCGTCCACGGTGAAAGCCGATCCAGCGATCCACAGCACGAAGTTGATGTATTTCCTCAGCAACCAGCACGGATCAGCTCCAGGCATGACGAAGCGGATATCGTCCTCTTTTGGAAGGCCAAACAAAGTAGTTTCGCTTTCGCAACGAAACACACAGCGTCTTCACGACATGGCGGCAGCAACAATACTTCAGCGAGAATAAAAGTTACGCCTTCTTTCTTTGCGTGAACATTTGGGCGGTGTTATGCAAATCTTCCCATATCGTGACGTAGACATGTGGGGATGTGTTAGAACGAGCCATTTTAGGTAGGTGTGGTTGACTCTTAACTTTTATAAAGAATATCTCTTTGGATTTGAGACTTTAGTCTTTGCAACTTTACAGATCTTCTTTATGCACCAAGAGCTTGTAACACTTCAAAGAGAAAGGAAAAATTGAAATCGCATCATATGACCACTTTAAGGAGAAAATCTCGAGACCTTCTTTACAATGCCTGAGCTTTTGCAAGAGTAACATTTTCTCCTGCACACTCAGAAAAAAAGGTACAAAAGCTGTCACAGGGGCAGTACTTTTCCAAAAGGTACACCTTTTGTACCTAAAAGGTCCTTAAAGGTAAATATCAGTGCCTTGTTGAGTGTGTGAAGCTGTAATGCTCAAATAAAGGTTCAGACAATGAAAACCTTTGGCCTTCCCTGTTTTGTTCAGAAAAATACTTGTAGAGCTGAAGTCATTACCGATGTTATCATAACACACTTATTGAGGGACACTATAGAAAAAGAAAGGCAGCATCAGAGTGGAAGATAAATATCAGTCACGTAGTAGATTAAAAGCAGTGTGAACGAGAGACAAACGCACATAACAGAAACGCATTTTCTAATTAAAGATTTCAACTTGTAAATTGGTTTTCAACAATAGAGATTTCCTCAAAGCAGCTTAGGGTGTCAACCCTAAGCCCCCGGTAACCAAGCACAAGGTCACCGCAATAAAAAGTCTAGAAGTGCCAGAAAGAAACCTTGGGAGAAACAGCCAAAGTTGACAAATATGAAACAATTTTAAGCCCCGAAGCGAAGCTGTCTGTCCAGAATATTTACTGCTCTGAACTGCCATAATCTTTGGGTCTGAAAAAGAAACAAAACAAAAAACACAATTTATAACATTGCATCATATACCACTGGGTAAGTAATAACTAAAAGTTAAATTTCCAATGCAACTTTATAAATGTGCAGCATTTGTTTAAGTTCTACTGACTAAAAGAATATGAAAATAGCACATCTATAAAGTAACTTATTTTTATAGCTTATTTTCAAATAATAATGAATACATTAACATTTCAAAATATTTATAACATTTTATATATGAAATATAACAAACACATTCAGTATATTTATATTCTTTAATATTTAAATGTATTATATTAAAATAATATAGTAATATTAATACTTTTTTAAATAACCCAATTCCAAAGGATAGTGAAGGTTCAGAAGGAATTGCTTGCAAAAGCACATTTACAATTCTTGGTGGCTGCATTTGTACTGTGGCCTGATTGACAGCATGACATTAATTTTTATGCACATGATTATCAGTACAAACAGAGAGTGTAAAGCAAAGTACATCATGAAAACACCCTATACATAGTTGCATACTAAATCAACTCTCTTAAAGATTTGATAAGTGCATAAAAACAGCACAAAATCTCAGGAGGACTGCCACAAAAACAGACAAAGTCACGAGGCAACCTAGAAACCACAATGGCCTGAATCCCAAACTCAGCCAGCGCATAGGGCCAAAATGTACATACACTCCATTGTGCTAAAATTTCCTCCACTCACTTCCAGCATCCATACCACCGACGTGCACTAATGAAGAGTCAGTAAAGATTCGACTCTTCACTGTCCGCTCTACCTCGCTCGGTAATAAAAATGAAACTTTTTTGGGGGATAGTGTATAGTATAGGTTCTTTCCGGAGCAGCCTAATGTTAAATGAAGTATACAAAGGTGATGGGTTTCAGTAATTTACTAATACTTCTTTTGAATTTCTCACAAATCTTGGTTATGTCATCTTTACTTGCCAAACCCATGTGCAGACAATAGCTTTTATTAATTTAGGTTACATTAAAAATCAGGTCCTAAAAGCAATATTTATGAGCAGATTTAATCTGAATACAGTTCTATCCTCACTTTTCAAACATTTTACTTCAAAAGACACTGAACCAGAGTGCAGAATTAGAGCTAAACTCTGCACAGAATACTGCTCCCAAATAAGATCTGCTTCACTAACAGGGATCAATATCACCGATGCGTGCAAACAAAGTCAAGATTCGCCCCATCACTTACATTTAACTTGCCCAGTACAAAATGGCACTGTAAAAGCACACCATTTCCCTTTCTTGGAAATAAAATATTTCATGCTTGAAACAAATCTCACAACAAAAACACTGATTTAATATTATAAAACAGCATTTTAAGTTTATTACAGAAAATATACAAGCAGCAATACATTTTAATTCTCAATATATTAAACTAAACATACACAAAGCTTTAACCAAGCTATGCATCTGACAGGTAGATATGGCACCTGATACTGTCTCTGTCCATATATCTGTTAAACCTTTCTTGACTAGTCAAGAAATCTAAGATTTAAGCAAATGTAAAAACCATTATTAGCTTTGTTTGATCTGTAATGTCCAGAAACTAAAGTAACTGCTAATTCATATTTTATACCTGAAACAGTCAAAGTAGAATAAAAGAAACCGGTAACATTCCCTGAATGATGACCTCTGATAATCATTTTGATCTACAGATTCTAAGACATTTGAACAAACTCTTAGAATATTAGCCTAATAGTTTTTTTTAGCCTAATCATGTCATATCCTGTGTTCTTTTAGTAAACAAATAATTCCTGGTTTGAAATAATTAAATGACCTGAAGTTAAAGCTTTCTAGCATGTGAATGCAAAATGATTGATCTAGACCATGATGTTTGTCTGAAAACAACATTTGGCTCATCTTAATGAACCCCTTATTTTTTTTCTTTCTTGTTTTTAAGATGCATGTACGAGGTGGTCTTTATAAGCACAGCCACCTTGCATCATCATGCATCATCCTCCTCTGAGAATTTGAATTTGGCATAAACTATTAGCATAACCACTGACATGACCATACACAAGGAGCCAACTACTAAATAAGCAATGCCCAAGAAGTCGTTCTTCCCTCCCATCCAAGACACGTTGCTGAAGACCAACTTCTTACGTCCATCAAAACTCAGTACTGGGTAGTCTGGAAATGACGTGGTTAAGGAACAAACATGGTTCATTCATGCTGCATATGAACATTTCTACTGCATGTTTAAAAAAAAAAGTGAATTTTACTGAGACAAGTGCTCATTAAGTGGTGTGTTTATGTTGCACTAGCAGTCGTTTTGAACACTGGATACGGACACCTGAAAAAAAGTTCTCAGTGTTTTCGGTCACCAATACCATTGTAGAAATCCTCTATTCATTATCAGCCATAAATAATTGATTCCACATTCAAAAATGTCAATAACAGGAGGGTTAAAAAGATCAAGCAAGGCTTCAGCTGGTCATGTGGTTCCTTTTTAAAGAAATTAATACTTTACTCAGCAAGGATGAATTTAATTGATCAAAAGTGATAGCTCCAGCACTTGGATGGTCTGTGAGGTCAGAAAGAGGCCAATTCCAATGCCTATGAAAGCCAAACCAATGATTAGAAAGCCAGGAATGACGATGCCAGCGGACAGTATGGGCTGCCATGCCGGGAGCCATTGCTGAGTGAATGCCGTGTTGTCAGGCCGTTCAGTTGCCTCTCCCTCGTTCTTCATCCTGATGTCCTCTGAATGGAAGGACAAGCTTACTGTGTGCACCTCAATTTCATAGATAAAATAAACAATACTAAAAAGCCCAATGGAAAAGAGATCAGAGTGCAATGCAACAAATAATACATCAGACACTGGATCTTTCTTCAAATGTGAGAACTTTTATAACCCAGGGGTTTATATTTTATTAAAAAGAACAGATTTGACCCTTTAACTTTTTGTTATATGAAGGTTCTTTAAAGATGCATTAGAAACTTTTTCTTACTATGCTTTCACCATTGATGACTTTTCAAATAACTTTTTATGTATAGATTTTATTTTAGCTTTGTCCCAATATCTTGAATCTTAAAATATGAAAATTCATCATTAAAAGATGAATTAATGCTAACTATCGACTACTACCATAAACCATTTTAATATTTATTGCATCAAAATTATTTATATGCATTTATAAAAATAAAAAAACTCCTCAGTTGTGGCATCATTTCCACCCCACCGAACAATAACAGTTAACAGCATGCTTGAGATAAAATATGACACGTGATGTGTGATGAAAACAAAAAAGGAAACAAAAAAATATATAAATTAAATTAAAAAAAATTTTTTTTTACATGTATTAAGCATAATTTCTAATCAAGACTTTTGCCACATTATGGAAATTTTTAAAAAAAATACAGGCTAGTTTAATTACTGTATGTGTATTCAGGATAAGTAAAGCATGAAAATGTAGTTTGCCATTTTTTGCATGATTAATACATTATTTGAGATTCGGTGAAGATTACTTAAGATGACAATTATTCTGTGATGCATGTCTACTGACAATATCTATTAACTGTACAATAAAAACAAATAAATAATCTAGATACATTAAAAAGCGTTTTAATAAATTTGACCTAAAATAATGGAATTAATATTATTGGACCCGCAAATATCTATCAACTCTCCAGCCATGGTAATAAAAACAGCTCAAAAGTTGGCTAACATGATAAAGACAAAAAAGGATGTTTGTAAGAATGCCCTGCACTACAACTACAACTACAACTACAACGCGTGATGTCGCAGCTTCATGAATCTCGATCACTTACTCTGAGAGAAGAAACTTTAAAGCTTTATAAACAGATCAAAACTCACCTTTAGAAAAAGATCAGCGCGCTCAGTCTGGCGTAGGTATTATTAGGTGCCTGGCTGCTTTATAACATCGGGAAGATTTGTACATCGACAGCAGACACACCTTCACACAGTCCCGTACCTGTGTTACCTTCATCAGCTTTTCCGCTTTGCGTTCGCACCGCCCACCGCGCTTACGTCACATGCCTGACTCCTCCCAGTTCCACTTCAGTCCGGTGGATCGTTATGATGGTTTATTATAGAAAAACATATTTATTGTTTGCAAGTCTTAAACCTTGCTATTCATTGGCTAAATCTCATATTTATTAATGTAACTTAAATTAATATAACTTAACATTAATATAACTAAAAAAGAAACAAAAAACGTTTTACTCTTTATAGCTTGTTTCTAAGAAAAGCGTGTATTATGAATTATGTAAATATACTTTATTGTAAATAACTTCGAGACGAGACAATCTGTGTCTCCCTTGCAAATTTACCGAGGTCCTCTAGTGGGTTCTGAGAGCCTCTGATTCAGTTAAGCCAATTAAGGGCATGGGACCTTTTATGTCATTGATTTATGACATGAATTTTGCATACAGGTGAACGTTGCATGCCAAATTTGCATAAAATGAACCTGACTTTATGAAACGTTTGATCGATCGCCCTTATACCCAATTACAACACTGGGCAAGTTAGATCCCGCCTTCTGAACCCTCGTCGTCTACTCGGATTGGTTGAGCGATTCCGGTAGGGACAGGCGTCTGTTTCTTTGTGCTAGACTCCCCACAGCCGCGAGGAGGTAAATATGAATAATATTTTATAAACACAGCAGAAGACGGCAAATGAGACTAATGCATACAATTTATAAATGTGTAATACTTAATGTCATAATCAGAATGGATAAACTGTAATGAAGAATTGCGGTTTTCCTGGAGTTTGATAAGCAGAGAGAAAACGGATCGTGTCGCTAGCAATAGCATATTAGCTAACGTTAACCAGTGCGTGATCGCACCAGTTATTTTCTTAGTTCTTCGTAGTTTCAAAATATTTGTAAACGTTTGGTAAAATACGTTCTTTAACAGGTTAGCCCATATTTAGAGCTGCGATTTGGTGTTGTGATCCTAAATATGTGCGGTATAACGTTTATCTGTTAGCTCGATTAACAAAGATAAACTTGTTCAAATTATATTCAAGCCGGTTATTTATTGCTTTGGTGTCTGATTAAAATAGTCAGTTTGGCTCAAATACACTTTTAAATAGGTTCAGTTCTACCGAATTTGTGATCATGTGATAACGGTGTTTTCACGGTCTATTGAGCAGAGAAATATGCCAAAATATTGTAAGTTTAGCAAGCTGTAAAGTGACCATTTATATATTTTCCCTCGTCTCTAATATCCTCTCATACCCGGAAAGCTTGTGTCTTTCGAGCAATGCCTGTTTGTTCAGAGCAGGTGCACAAATGCGACGTTAAACTTCTGCAGACCTCATGTTGTTTTGAGCATTTACAGCCATTGGTTCATGTTTTCTGTGATAGAAAACAGTACATTCATTATGATAGGTATAGGACCAAACTGTGGAAGGAATCTGAGATGTTCATTATTAATATTTATGTAGATGTGTATATATAGAGAGCATGTTGTATTGTCTATGTTCCGGTCACCTTTTGTTTGTACACCTACATTCAGCTCTTTTTTCTTTATTTTAGGAGAGGCTTCTTTCATCTGTAATGCTGTCCAGTAAGAAGTCAGACCCAGGTTCCTCCTCTTCCTCAGGGGGTAATGGTGGAGACCGTGCTCCTGAAACCCTTTCTGCTCCTCAGGCTGGTCCAGCCGGTCCCTCTGGCCCAGGTATAGCAGATGTGAAAAAGAAAGAGAGAGCCTCTCCAAGTGGAGAACCAGGTGGACCTCCTCTCTTGCACCCTCCTGGACCAGGAGGGGTTGATCAAGACTCTGCAGAAGGGCGCAGGACCAGTCGCCGTAAGAGAGCAAAGGTAAACATCTATATTAACTTCCTGTTATTTGAACAGGGATAATTGAGCCAGGCATATATTTTTAGCTGAGTCGAACTGAGACTCATGAAATAATTTATTGGCACTAAATAATATGCACATTTTTATTGCTCTGAAACTTTAAATCGCTCTAATTACTCATCTAAATACATACTATATTAGCAGAGCCGATCCTACACTTCTGGGGGCCCTACGCAAAACTGCATAGGCGGGGGTGTTATGAATGATGAGTTATGAATGAATTAAATGCCTTTGTCCGCTTGAGAAATGGTGTCTCTTCCACAGCTCGGTACGCTTTCAACTTTTTTTTTGTGTGTGTCTCGAGTAAGACATTGTATGACATTAACATTACATGATTTGACTGATTTTTACATAGAAAGTGTGACAGCACACCTCATTAAAAGAAATGACAAGTGGTTTTCATAAATTCACAAATTCAAAAACAAAACTAAAATTAAATCATCTTTGAGAGCAAGGGGGCCCCCTGGTGTTTCGGGGGCCCTACGCAGCTTGCTTTGCGTATAGGGAGGGTTGGCTCTGTATATTAGGGCTGCACAATTAATCAAAATTAAATCGCAAAGGCAATAAATCGCAATTAGGCAGAAGCTGCGATTGTCTCTCTCGTATAATTTTCATCATAATAAAGTATATCTATAATGAAATGCTAATCGACATAGCCTTTATCACTGCTTAGAATACAATGAAGTATTGTGTGCCTTAATTATTCTGTTTAAGAAGCCACATCATCTCACAGAAGGATTTATTTCAAACACTCGACTGACGTAATGAAGTGAGTTTGGAGTAAAAACATGTTATTAAATGTGGTATTTCATCTTTGAGAGCAAGGGGGCCCCCTGGTGTTTCGGGGGCCCTACGCAGCTTGCTTTGCGTATAGGGAGGGTTGGCTCTGTATATTAGGGCTGCACAATTAATCAAAATTAAATCGCAAAGGCAATAAATCGCGATTAGGCAGAAGCTGTGATTGTCGTGTGTATCTTTCAGTGAAGCACAGTTCTGTGATCAGTAGTAAATCTCGATCCGTAGGCCAGAGGGCGCTCTCGCGCTGAAAATCCAAATATTCCCCCGAAGAAGAAATCCAGGAAATCGCTGCAGCTGAATAAACAGAAGATTTAACTGCTTTCATTGATTCAACGTGACGTGAGTCATGAAGTGAGTCTGGAGTAAAAACGTTGTTATTAAATGTGGTATTTTTATGTGCTCTCAGATTGAGCAGCATTTACTACACAGCCGTAGTTCACTGAGAAGATACGCAAACACTGTCATTATTGCAAACGATTTAGTCGATTTCTTAATCCTATGATTATATCGTCTGCGATCATGAATGCGAATTTGCATAGCTTGTCAGAGAACTACGGCTCTGTGTAGTAAATGCTGCTCCACCTGAAAGCAGGTGATTGAGATTTACTACTAATCACAGAACCGGCTTTACTGACAAAATGTGCATGACAATCGCGATTAATCGTGTTCGATTAATCGTGCAGCCCTATACTCAGGGTTTGAAATTAACACCCGCCAAATGCGGGTAAAAATCAGCTGTGGCGGGTAACGCTGTCAAATCACTAGCCAATTTGGTGGGTTACTTTTCGTAAGTTGTTCACTCATTAATTTATTGGGGAAGTTCATGCAAGCCAAATCGGCGCAGGTTTAGCGCAAATACTGAACTCGTGAGACATCACATTATCGAGTATATTGCAAAAACTAAACAAAACACACCTACAGAGGCACGTATACGCGACGTGATGAAGTCTGGTTCGAGTTAGACCAACACGAGCTTTAGTGCGTGTGCGCATTTAGAGAGTTCTTTCACTGCATGATTCAGTCTATTAATATGCATTAAGAATGATCACATAATTCAGGATAAGGGGGCGGAAAATGTATATATATATATATATCAAGTTCATTAATAGCACATGAAGAGTGACGTTTTTTTCTTAAAAATCAGCATGGTTACAAATGTGATACTGTGATACTGAAACAGTTCAATAAACAATAAGTTAATATCAAGAGACTTACGTTTTAGACACCATATTGGCTGTTTTTGTGCTATTTCTGCACTATTTCGCCAACAAAAAAATATTCCAAACACAGCCACAGCACTGTTGTGCGTCTCTGAGCAACATGATGTTGATTCGTTTCTGAATGAATCAACCGCTTAAATGATTCGGTTTATTTCTGTCTTTTTTTTTTTTTGGCTAGTAGAAGTTATGAATGGCCGGTAACTTAAAAATTTAGTAGCCAAATTGGCTGGTGAGTGAAAAAGTTAATTTCAATCCCTGCCTATACTATATAGTAATTGTCCATTTAAAAAAAAATCCAACATAAAATTAAAACTGGGTAGACCATTACTACACACACATACAAAAACAGAACAATTGTAATGTTTTGTCTGAGTAGGGAATAATTGTCATGTTTCACCCCAGGGGAAGCAGAACGAGGTTTTAATGAAGCTTTTATTGTGCCTCTTGCTGCAGGTGGAGTACAGGGAGATGGACGAGAGTCTCGCTAATCTGTCGGAGGATGAGTATTATTCGGAGGAAGAAAGGAACGCTAAAGCTGAGAAAGAAAGGAAGCAGGTGATTCCTCCACCACCCCCACCAATAGAGGAGGAGAATGACAGTGAACCTGAGGAACCATCAGGTATGGAAAGAGGTTGGATAACAATTTTACACCTTTTTACAGAAATTTTAAAACATTTAAAAATATTTCAGAATGCTTTCCGTCATTAATGTTGTGACTTTTCAGGTGTAGAGGGGGCCGCCTTCCAGAGCCGACTCCCACATGACCGCATGACATCACAGGAAGCTGCATGCTTCCCTGACATTATTGGTGGACCACAGCATACTCAGAAAGTGTTCTTGTACATTCGAAACCGAACGGTGAGTTCCCAGCTGGAGACATCATTTTGTGATAATTAAAGCATTTGAACTTAGTTTTTTAAAGCTGAAAAGCAGGAGCCAATAGACAATAGAAACAAAAACTCTTCTAGAAGTCTTATTGACTAATAATACACTTCTAAAGTTTGAGGTCAATAAGTTTTATTTTTAAATTAATACTTTTATTTAGCAAGACTGCATTAAATTGATCAGAAGTGACAGTAACATGTTACAAAAGTTGTCTATTTCAAATAAATGCTGTTCTTTTGAACTTTCAATTCATCAAAGATGGTGAAAAAATGTATCATGTTAAGCAGCACAACAAACACTCATTATGTTTCTTGAAAAACACATCAGCTTGTTAGAATGATTTCTGATGGATCATGTGACACTAAAGATTGGAGTAATGACTGCTGAAAATTCAGCTTTGACATCACAGAAATAAATGACATTTTAAAATATTAAAATAGAAAGCTGTTTTAAATTGTAATAAATGTGTGTTTTTACTGTAATCAGTACAAATCAAAGCGGCCTTGGTGAGCATAAGACTCATTTTTTCAGAAGCATTAGACCAGCGGTCTCCAAGCTCGGTCCTGGAGGGCCGATGTCCTGATGAATTTAGCTTTAACTAGGGATGCACGATATTGGATTTTTGCCGATATCCGATATGCAGATAATTGTCAGCTCATTTTGGCTGATACCGATATATAATTATTTTTAATTTTGGTTAGTTTTTAACAAGAACTTATTTGTTAGAATTAAATAAACAATAATGAAGTTCTTTTATAATGACAATACAGAAAATAACTATAAAAAAAACATATATTAATCACTGCATTTTTCCCCCCAGAAAGATGCAGTGGTAACCGTGACATTTTATTTTATGATTTAACATTTGTAAATGGTCTAAAGCAAAAGAGTTATAAATATTCTGAAAAACTGAGCCGGCATTAGGACATGGGGGAGGCTGTCACTGCACGTGCTATTACTGTTTACTCTCCCTGCGTCCCAATGTGTATACTATCCACCCTGTCTGCCCTAAATTGTATTGAAAATGACTAATATCACATAGAATTTAGGATGGATAGTATGCACATTGGGACGCAGGCTCTATCATTCTCAGAATGCGTCATTCTGTATGTGCATTCTCAGTTCTAAATGCAGCGATCCAGAACAGTGAATCTAATCACCATTCAGGCAAAACTTTGCTTCAAGAATGAGCCACAATGCTAACGTGATCTAATCACTAGCACACCCTGAGCACATGTGAGTTAATGTATTCCTCTTATCGGCAAGACATATCGGCATAATTTTTGATATTGTGCCGATATTTACATTTAAAGCCATTATCGGCCGATTCCAATATTGGTGCGATAATATTGTTTATCCCTATCTTTAACCCTAATTAAACACACCAGAACCAGCTAATGAAGGTCTTACTATGGATTCTAGAAACTTCCAGGCTGGTGTGTTGAGGAAAGTTGGAGCTAAACTCTGCAGGACCCTCCAGGACTGAGTTTGGAGACCCCTGCATTAGACAGTCTTACTGACCCCAAACTTTGAAATGATAATGTAGATTATATTCAAAGTTGATGCAGCAGGAGTGTTTTAGAATCAACAAGAATCATGTGTTTTCCAGTCAGTTGTGAAAATTAATTTTCTCGAATGTTCAGCTTCAACTATGGTTGGACAACCCCAAAATCCAGCTGACCTTTGAGGCCACTGTGCAGCAGCTAGAAGCTCCTTACAACAGTGAGTCTATTTCACTTGACATTACTCTGATTCCAAATTCCTTTCTCTGAGAATTCTGATGTTATTACACGCCATCAAATATGTAGACTATATTGTGTGTTTTAACATTTATGTGTATCTTTTTAATTTGTCTTTGGTTCTTCTCTGCAGGTGATGCTGTCCTGGTGCACCGGATACACAGCTACCTGGAGAGACACGGGTTCATCAACTTTGGTGTCTACAAGAGAGTAAAGCCTCTGCCAAGTAATTGAGACTTGATGTTACAACAGAGCAGATCTAGAGATAATAATGTCCAAACAAACAGAATGACAACAGTACAAGGCTTTTTCCACAATCACATTTAATTTGTCTGGTGTAGAGAACAATGACAGCTTGTTTGCAGCAGGCATTTAAACAAATGGTACTAATGCAAAGACAGACAGGGTAACAAATCACAACACGGAAAGCACTCTGTTCTCAAGTGTTGTTTTAATTATACTCTCTTATGTTCTTGTAGCAAAGAAAACTGGAAAAGTCATAGTGATTGGAGGTGGGGTGTCAGGGCTGGCAGCAGCAAGACAACTGCAGAGTTTTGGGATGGATGTGACAGTTCTAGAATCAAGAGTAAGTACATGCTGCTTTGAAACTACAGCATTTTACACAGAGCTGAGACAAGTTTTTTATTTTACAAACCTTAATTGTTCTTGGTAGGATCGAGTAGGAGGGCGAGTGGCTACATTCAGGAAAGGGAACTATGTAGCTAAATGTGGTATTTTTATGTGCTCTCAGATTGAGCAGCATTTACTACACAGCCGTAGTTCACTGAGAAGATACGCAAACACTGTCATTATTGCAAACGATTTAGTCGATTTCTTAATCCTATGATTATATCGTCTGCGATCATGAATGCGAATTTGCATAGCTTGTCAGAGAACTACGGCTCTGTGTAGTAAATGCTGCTCCACCTGAAAGCAGGTGATTGAGATTTACTACTAATCACAGAACCGGCTTTACTGACAAAATGTGCATGACAATCGCGATTAATCGTGTTCGATTAATCGTGCAGCCCTATACTCAGGGTTTGAAATTAACACCCGCCAAATGCGGGTAAAAATCAGCTGTGGCGGGTAACGCTGTCAAATCACTAGCCAATTTGGTGGGTTACTTTTCGTAAGTTGTTCACTCATTAATTTATTGGGGAAGTTCATGCAAGCCAAATCGGCGCAGGTTTAGCGCAAATACTGAACTCGTGAGACATCACATTATCGAGTATATTGCAAAAACTAAACAAAACACACCTACAGAGGCACGTATACGCGACGTGATGAAGTCTGGTTCGTTCACTCATTAATTTATTGGGGAAGTTCATGCAAGCCAAATCGGCGCAGGTTTAGCGCAAATACTGAACTCGTGAGACATCACATTATCGAGTATATTGCAAAAACTAAACAAAACACACCTACAGAGGCACGTATACGCGACGTGATGAAGTCTGGTTCGAGTTAGACCAACACGAGCTTTAGTGCGTGTGCGCATTTAGAGAGTTCTTTCACTGCATGATTCAGTCTATTAATATGCATTAAGAATGATCACATAATTCAGGATAAGGGGGCGGAAAATGTATATATATCAATTCATATAGTTCATTAATAGCACATGAAGAGTGACGTTTTTTTCTTAAAAATCAGCATGGTTACAAATGTGATACTGATTTTATACAACAGTTCAATAAACAATAAGTTAATATCAAGAGACTTACGTTTTAGACACCATATTGGCTGTTTTTGTGCTATTTCTGCACTATTTCGCCAACAAAAAAATATTCCAAACACAGCCACAGCACTGTTGTGCGTCTCTGAGCAACATGATGTTGATTCGTTTCTGAATGAATCAACCGCTTAAATGATTCGGTTTATTTCTGTCTTTTTTTTTTTTTGGCTAGTAGAAGTTATGAATGGCCGGTAACTTAAAAATTTAGTAGCCAAATTGGCTGGTGAGTGAAAAAGTTAATTTCAATCCCTGCCTATACTATATAGTAATTGTCCATTTAAAAAAAAATCCAACATAAAATTAAAACTGGGTAGACCATTACTACACACACATACAAAAACAGAACAATTGTAATGTTTTGTCTGAGTAGGGAATAATTGTCATGTTTCACCCCAGGGGAAGCAGAACGAGGTTTTAATGAAGCTTTTATTGTGCCTCTTGCTGCAGGTGGAGTACAGGGAGATGGACGAGAGTCTCGCTAATCTGTCGGAGGATGAGTATTATTCGGAGGAAGAAAGGAACGCTAAAGCTGAGAAAGAAAGGAAGCAGGTGATTCCTCCACCACCCCCACCAATAGAGGAGGAGAATGACAGTGAACCTGAGGAACCATCAGGTATGGAAAGAGGTTGGATAACAATTTTACACCTTTTTACAGAAATTTTAAAACATTTAAAAATATTTCAGAATGCTTTCCGTCATTAATGTTGTGACTTTTCAGGTGTAGAGGGGGCCGCCTTCCAGAGCCGACTCCCACATGACCGCATGACATCACAGGAAGCTGCATGCTTCCCTGACATTATTGGTGGACCACAGCATACTCAGAAAGTGTTCTTGTACATTCGAAACCGAACGGTGAGTTCCCAGCTGGAGACATCATTTTGTGATAATTAAAGCATTTGAACTTAGTTTTTTAAAGCTGAAAAGCAGGAGCCAATAGACAATAGAAACAAAAACTCTTCTAGAAGTCTTATTGACTAATAATACACTTCTAAAGTTTGAGGTCAATAAGTTTTATTTTTAAATTAATACTTTTATTTAGCAAGACTGCATTAAATTGATCAGAAGTGACAGTAACATGTTACAAAAGTTGTCTATTTCAAATAAATGCTGTTCTTTTGAACTTTCAATTCATCAAAGATGGTGAAAAAATGTATCATGTTAAGCAGCACAACAAACACTCATTATGTTTCTTGAAAAACACATCAGCTTGTTAGAATGATTTCTGATGGATCATGTGACACTAAAGATTGGAGTAATGACTGCTGAAAATTCAGCTTTGACATCACAGAAATAAATGACATTTTAAAATATTAAAATAGAAAGCTGTTTTAAATTGTAATAAATGTGTGTTTTTACTGTAATCAGTACAAATCAAAGCGGCCTTGGTGAGCATAAGACTCATTTTTTCAGAAGCATTAGACCAGCGGTCTCCAAGCTCGGTCCTGGAGGGCCGATGTCCTGATGAATTTAGCTTTAACTAGGGATGCACGATATTGGATTTTTGCCGATATCCGATATGCAGATAATTGTCAGCTCATTTTGGCTGATACCGATATATAATTATTTTTAATTTTGGTTAGTTTTTAACAAGAACTTATTTGTTAGAATTAAATAAACAATAATGAAGTTCTTTTATAATGACAATACAGAAAATAACTATAAAAAAAACATATATTAATCACTGCATTTTTCCCCCCAGAAAGATGCAGTGGTAACCGTGACATTTTATTTTATGATTTAACATTTGTAAATGGTCTAAAGCAAAAGAGTTATAAATATTCTGAAAAACTGAGCCGGCATTAGGACATGGGGGAGGCTGTCACTGCACGTGCTATTACTGTTTACTCTCCCTGCGTCCCAATGTGTATACTATCCACCCTGTCTGCCCTAAATTGTATTGAAAATGACTAATATCACATAGAATTTAGGATGGATAGTATGCACATTGGGACGCAGGCTCTATCATTCTCAGAATGCGTCATTCTGTATGTGCATTCTCAGTTCTAAATGCAGCGATCCAGAACAGTGAATCTAATCACCATTCAGGCAAAACTTTGCTTCAAGAATGAGCCACAATGCTAACGTGATCTAATCACTAGCACACCCTGAGCACATGTGAGTTAATGTATTCCTCTTATCGGCAAGACATATCGGCATAATTTTTGATATTGTGCCGATATTTACATTTAAAGCCATTATCGGCCGATTCCAATATTGGTGCGATAATATTGTTTATCCCTATCTTTAACCCTAATTAAACACACCAGAACCAGCTAATGAAGGTCTTACTATGGATTCTAGAAACTTCCAGGCTGGTGTGTTGAGGAAAGTTGGAGCTAAACTCTGCAGGACCCTCCAGGACTGAGTTTGGAGACCCCTGCATTAGACAGTCTTACTGACCCCAAACTTTGAAATGATAATGTAGATTATATTCAAAGTTGATGCAGCAGGAGTGTTTTAGAATCAACAAGAATCATGTGTTTTCCAGTCAGTTGTGAAAATTAATTTTCTCGAATGTTCAGCTTCAACTATGGTTGGACAACCCCAAAATCCAGCTGACCTTTGAGGCCACTGTGCAGCAGCTAGAAGCTCCTTACAACAGTGAGTCTATTTCACTTGACATTACTCTGATTCCAAATTCCTTTCTCTGAGAATTCTGATGTTATTACACGCCATCAAATATGTAGACTATATTGTGTGTTTTAACATTTATGTGTATCTTTTTAATTTGTCTTTGGTTCTTCTCTGCAGGTGATGCTGTCCTGGTGCACCGGATACACAGCTACCTGGAGAGACACGGGTTCATCAACTTTGGTGTCTACAAGAGAGTAAAGCCTCTGCCAAGTAATTGAGACTTGATGTTACAACAGAGCAGATCTAGAGATAATAATGTCCAAACAAACAGAATGACAACAGTACAAGGCTTTTTCCACAATCACATTTAATTTGTCTGGTGTAGAGAACAATGACAGCTTGTTTGCAGCAGGCATTTAAACAAATGGTACTAATGCAAAGACAGACAGGGTAACAAATCACAACACGGAAAGCACTCTGTTCTCAAGTGTTGTTTTAATTATACTCTCTTATGTTCTTGTAGCAAAGAAAACTGGAAAAGTCATAGTGATTGGAGGTGGGGTGTCAGGGCTGGCAGCAGCAAGACAACTGCAGAGTTTTGGGATGGATGTGACAGTTCTAGAATCAAGAGTAAGTACATGCTGCTTTGAAACTACAGCATTTTACACAGAGCTGAGACAAGTTTTTTATTTTACAAACCTTAATTGTTCTTGGTAGGATCGAGTAGGAGGGCGAGTGGCTACATTCAGGAAAGGGAACTATGTAGCTGACTTGGGTGCCATGGTGGTGACTGGATTGGGTAAGAATGATCAAATGCTCTCCAGGAGGTGGCACTGTTGATCATGGAAAAGAGTCATATGTTCAGGTTTTGCAACAGCTTGAAAAGGAAATGCACATCTCTTTTAGGTGGAAACCCTATGGCTGTAGTCAGCAAACAGGTCAACATGGAGCTGGCCAAGATCAAACAGAAGTGTCCGCTCTATGAGGCCAATGGACAAGCTGTGAGTGCTTCTGAAACATAAAAATAGACACATCATATTAGGGTTCAAACATTATTATAATATGACATACGTTAATATTCTGATCTTAGGTAGAAATATAAGTATGAAGTAATATAATAAGAGTAAATGTAATTATAAAAATAGGGATATAATGTGAAAACTGTCACAATTTGATGTACGGCATCCCTAAGATCTCAGTGCTTTTACAGTGTTATAGTGCAGTTGTTTTTCAGACTATATTATATCAAACATGAAAAGTCATGCTCCTCCCATTCTCTTCTATTTGGCATCTTAATTATGTTTAAAGTCAAGCACTCAGACTCTAACTAGTGAAAAGAACAATCTAACAGTCTTTTTCTCTCTCTCACTCTGCCCCCTCTTAACCCCCGAACATTTTCACTTTGCTACATCCCATCCTTCCTTTTTGTTTTTATCTCTCACTCGCTTTCACTCCATTTTCATTTCTTAAACTGATGGATTGCCCTGGTTATACAGGGAGAGCGCTGCACAAGTGTAAGTATTTCTGTTTATAATACCATACAACATATGAAATTAGAGGAACTGTTCTAATGGATTTATTTGCACACTTGGAAACAACACCCAGTGATAACTGCGTATTCATTACAGGTTTATGATTTATGAACACCTTCCTGTTCAGCTACCAAAAATACTTGATGAAAATGAACACCTGTTTAATAGTAGACATCCTGCTTTCATAATGCGTTCTGATGCTCTAAATGCGTCAAGTTAATTATCTGAATTGTTTAGTGATACAACAGAAATTATGAATTATTAAGCTCTGTGTGTCAGTTAAGGTCAGTGTAATCCCTCAGGGAAAACGGGTCTCCATTAATAAAATGACACAATTTGTTTCGATACATATCCAAACTCCAACTTTTTTTCTTATTTATTAATTTTTTATTTTTGTGTGTTTAGCACACGCTTATAAAACACACATATATATCACATATTAAAACTATGACAATGTATATGTGGATAGATTATCCTCCATAATGTCAAGTGTTTTGAGTTTGATTGATGCTCATTTAATGGTTGTAACTGCTGAAGGTCCCTAAAGAGAAGGATGAGATGGTAGAGCAAGAGTTCAATCGCTTGTTAGAGGCGACATCATACCTCAGCCACCAGCTTGACTTCAACTTTCTTAACAACAAACCTGTGTCTCTGGGACAAGCACTGGAAGTAGTCATACAGTGAGTGAACGCTGTGTTTATTTGCTTCATATTTTGTTTCTGAGAGTTGAGAATCAAGCCTTAGAGTAAAAGCATTTCTTGTCATTTAAAAGTGAAAAGATAATAGCATGCCATTGACGTTGGTCATCTATGTTCAGGCTGCAGGAGAAACATGTGAAAGATGAACAGATTGAACACTGGAAGAAGATTGTGAAGACTCAAGAGGAGCTTAAAGACCTTCTGAACAAGGTAATACCTCCATGGACTTCCTCCCTCTGTTACAGCTTACTCATCGCACACAATTAATTTGATTGTGTCTGCTCTTGTTCAGATGGTGGCTACTAAGGAGAAAGTGAAGGAGCTGCATCAGCAGTATAAAGAGGCCAGTGAGGTGAAGCCACCCAGAGACATCACAGCTGAGTTCCTGTTGAAGAGCAAACACAGAGACCTCACAGCACTTTGCAAGGTTGTAGACCAAACTCGCCACATTGACCGAATCCACATGACCTCACCCCACACTGACCATATAAACATATAAACATACACTTACACATATAGAAACTCATATAGGAAACCACGTCAATGACAAATTCAGATACTGGCTTGGTTAATTTCCCAATCCCATTCCAGCGGCCAAAAAAAAAAAGTTTTGTGAAAACTGTTTTTCTGTTCCTTTCATATTATCCTTTTTTGTCAAATTAAAGCTGAAGTCTAATTTAAACAAAAGTCTGAAGCCTTAAACTCATTCGTTGTCCTAGAAACTGACTAACTCACCAGCAATGCTGATTGCACATTCAACAGCCAAGCATCTCTCACGATGTCTCCTCGGGTAGCGACTGCCTACACCTCTGAATCCGTCATGCTTAATCTTAATATCTTTTTACTGCACAGCAGTTTTCCAGCCATGCCAAACACCTCTGTGCTTGGTAATGGAGCATAATACCATTTCAGCCTGCTGTTTCAGTTGGGTTGTTTTAGTACTTTTTCCAAACCGCAGTCTAACACTGTCGTACTCCCTTTAGCGCCCACAGAGCCGAAAGTTAAATTCCTAACTTAAACGGTCTTAACTGGTGAGATTTTAGCATGTTAATTCACATAATCACTCTCAATTGTAGCCCATTAGAGGCGTTCAGACCATTTAAGGTTGAAACATGCATTTCGATGCCTGCTCGCTCGCACTGGGGTTTGACTTCATTTGAAACTTTTGAGATACTTTCAGTCCATGGCTCTCACGTAGATACAGCGTTAAGCCTTTTAGATGTGCAAAATTTTAAATGGTTTTATAATTTGGCTTTTTAAAAATGTGTCACATGATGTGCACTACTGTTCAGAAGTTTGGGGTTGTATGATTTTAAAAATGTTATGAAGTCTCTTATGCTTAACAAGGCTGCACTTATTTGTTCAAAAGAAATGAAGATTACGCTTATTTTAAGGTGTCCTTGTTACAGTGTAATTATACATGTAAGTACTGAGTAATATTAATTAATTACATGTACTTACTATATGGTAAGGATTAGGCTTTGACTTATGGTTACTTGCATGTAAGTATGCATAATTTATTGTTATTATAGTAGTAAGTACATGTAACGTGTAACAATGACACCTTAAAATAGTGTTACCGAAATGTATTTATATTTTAACAACACATTTGTTTGGAATATTATTACAATTTAAAATAACTTTTTTGAATTTTAAGCTATTTTCAGATATTTATTATTATTAGCAAATTTATTTATATATTTGTGTGTGTGTGTGTGTGTATGTATATATATATATATATATTATATATATTATTAGCAAAGCTACATTTTCAACACCTATTACTGTAGTCTTCAGTGTCACATGATCCTTCAAAAATCATTCTAATATGCAGATTTGGTTGTCAAGAAGCGTTTATCATGATCAACATTGAAAACCATTGTGCTACTTAATATTTAAAGTTTAAAAGAACAGCATTTATTTGTAATGTTATGAATGTCTTTACTATTACTTTTGATCAATTTAATACATCCTTGCTAAATACAAGAATTAGTGAATATGCTTTCACCTTGTGTGGAGAATAATATAATAACAGAGTGTGCTTTTCGATTTCATGCTACTTAAAACATGTTCTTGCAGACTGTAACAGTCTGATAGACAGAGAAAATATAGCAGGATATTTCAGAATTGTGTGATGTGGTTTAGGAGGAGGGTTTTCTTTAAATAGTCATGTGCCGGTTAGATGGGTGAACGGCTGGCCCGCTCAGAGAGGAATGACTCTGCCCTCTGGGATGAAACCACTGCCACTCCCCTCAGCCGTTCAGCAATGAGTGTACACCTCAGAAAACCTCACACTCAGGTGCTGGGGAGAGAGGGTCTTATTTTGAACTGTTCCATGTTCATTGTTAAGAATAAACTTCTGGTCATACCAATTTTATGACTAATGTAAATTTCTTTTGTTCTTTTTTTTTACTGTGTAAAAAGTGTGCATTTGATTCCCCCAATGTTTGCGTCACACATGTTTTTTAAAAATGCGTTATTATCTGCATTGTGTCAGCTATTGGCCACCCTGCTCTCTAGATAAAGGTATCACCAACTTTCATTTAAAAACACACTGATGTGCTGATTTGTGGTCATGTCCTATTGCTGCAGGAGTATGATGAGCTGGTGGAGATGCAGGTGAAATTAGAGGAGAGACTGCAAGAGCTGGAGGCCAACCCACCCAGGTAATCAAATATAGCCTATGCAAGTAATCAGACCCACTGCGGTCACATTAACATACCTGTCTGTCCTTCCAAATGGAGTCAAAGTAATGTCATTCTGGATCTCTATTTCAGTGATGTTTATCTGTCTTCGAGAGACCGACAGATTCTTGACTGGCACTTTGCAAACCTTGAGTTTGCCAACGCTACACCTCTTTCAACACTCTCGCTCAAACACTGGGATCAGGTACAGCATGGCTACTTTTTTTTTGCAATGCATCTTTCATGTCTTAATAGTGTTTAACTCAGTTTGTAGAGAGTGGTGCTCAATATGGAAATGTCATGGGTTTGATTTCCAGTCAAATCCAAATCAGAATTTAAAGAAAACAAAGCTTGCTTCTGCAACCTGTCCCTTTTCCTTCTGTGTTTGAGTAGGACGATGATTTTGAGTTCACGGGCAGTCACCTAACGGTGCGAAATGGATACTCATGCGTCCCAGTGGCACTTGCAGAGGGTTTGGATATCAAACTCAACACTGCAGTGAGACAGGTCCGATACACATCATCTGGTGAGTCAGTCACTCCAGCTCCTGCTGTTTGGGACTATATTTTGGTGTGTTTGTGTCTTTACATTTATGACCATCATTTCCTCCCTGTCTCAGGTTGTGAGGTGATTGCGGTGAATACCCGCTCCACTACCCAGACGTTCATTTATAAGTGTGACGCCGTGTTGTGCACTCTTCCTTTGGGAGTGCTGAAGCAGCAGCCGCCAGCCGTGCAGTTTGTGCCTCCTCTGCCAGAATGGAAGACGGCCGCCGTCCAGAGAATGGGCTTTGGGAACCTAAACAAGGTGTGAATAATTCCTGTTTATTCCTTTGCAGACGGGAGGGTGTTGATGTAATGACAATGCTGGCCTGTATCAGTATGGGACATTTTGTGTTTATATCTAACTAATCCACTTTGGCTAAAACGGAGTGAAGCTTAGGGTTGGGCTGGTTAGGTCAAGTCATTTTAATATGATCGATATAGGTGTGTATTCAGTGAGTATGTAATGAATTTACCCCCTCACATATTGAGTGTCCAGGATGCGTCATCCTCCTCCTCCTTTTCTGCACTCTCTCCCCTCACTTCATCTCCTAGTTCAGCTGCAGCAGAAAAATACTGCAGTATTATGCAATTGTCCCACTCCATTTCTCTGTTTTTGTCACAAGAGGGCACAGTGTGGTACCGGATTCATTCACAGTTCTGCTATATCAGAAACCGCTGTCTGCAATACACCGCATGATGTCAAAAATGTTCACTGAAACACCATTTCATTGACTCCATTTAAAAACAAGCATCATTTAAGATTGTATGTGCTTTTTTCTTTTTAGCATTTTGTATCATTTTATTGATAAAAATAATCTCTTGGTAGTTGCTGTGTGCTTCTTTGTGGCATTGTATTGTAAGTTGTTTTACTTTGTAAGCATCTGCTAAAATATGTGCATGTGATTTAAAAAAATTGCATTATGATGTTGGTGTAATTTATAGAGGCCCGTAAGTAGACTTAAATTAGGGCTGGGCAAAATATTGAATGCAATTTTCATGCAAATCTCATCAGTAAAGCCGCTTCTGGTGATTAGAAGTAAATCTCCAGCACGGGCTTTCAGATGGAGCGGCATTTACTACACAGAGCCGTAGATCACTGATAAGCTACACAAAATCGCAGGCGATTCATTGCCGATATGGCTTTACTGACGAGATGCACATGAAAATCGTATTCGTTTGAATTATTTGATGCAATGCTGCATCAACATTTGAATTATGTTGATGCAGCATTGGACTGCTAGTGTTTGAATAGGGTTTATTTAAAGGGTTAGTTTACCCCAAAATGAAAATTCTCAGTTGCTTCACCCTCATGCCATTCCAAACCTGTATGACTTACTGTCTTTTGTGGAACGCAGAAGACAATTTGAAGACCGTTGGTAACCAAAGAGTTTTGGTGCCCATTGACTTCCATTGTATAGGCAAAAAAGAAGGAAATTTGCACAGGAAAATCTTCTGTTCCACAGAAGAAAGTCAGTCAGCTGCATTTAAAAAGGCCCATTCTGTCCTAAACTTTTTTTGTCCTTGTCCTAGGTGGTGTTGTGTTTTGATAGAGTATTCTGGGACCCCAGTGTTAACCTCTTTGGACATGTGGGAAGTACCACGGCCAGTCGAGGGGAACTGTTTCTCTTCTGGAATCTCTACAAAGGTAATCATCCTTTAGTTTAGGGATGCTTCAGTATTAAACTTCTGGCTATTGTGACAACCCTGAGTTAAAGTTTTTGTTGTGGTTGTATTTGTTATTTCTTTATTATTCCTAGACAGTAGACATATAATTATTATCATTACTGGCTGTTGATGTATTAGTTAAATTTAATAAACCCATTTACGTTGGTTAGACTTTGTTGTCTGATCCCTCTTTTATGTTGCGGTTTTAAACGAGCGGATCATAACATAGGATTGGGGGCTCATCCAGGATTGCTACATGTATAAATAAATGCATAATGTTTTTGTGTGTGTGTGTGTGTGTGTGTGTTCACCTGTGTAAAGGAGTAGACTTCAGGTAGTTAGAGTGTCCTCAGCTGGGTTTATAATCCTTCCTTTGAGGCACTGTTTGTTATTTTAGTTTATTTTTAGTTATTTTGATGTTATGGATGATAATGTATGAAAAAAAAATCAGTTTTCTAAATGCAATAAGTAAATTTAATCATCACAACATTATTTAAAACACAAACAACAGATATTCATTTTGAGATTGGCTAAAGACTACATCTTACCATGTTATTCATCTATTAGTGTCTTTAAGTGCCAAGTGATGGTAAAAAATAAAATAAAAATTGTAAAGATGGCCAGAAATGAGCTTTAACAATGAGGTTTCCAATACTTACCATATATCAGTAATAACAATATTGGTTAGAAAATTCTCTCTGATAATTGGCTTCATAATTATGTCATTCAGACCTCACTTTGAATCTGACCTTTTGTGTCTTCTCAGCTCCCATACTGCTGGCTCTGATGGCGGGAGAGGCCGCAGGCATTATGGAGAATATCAGTGATGATGTCATTGTTGGCCGTTGTCTGGCAATCCTCAAGGGCATCTTTGGAAGCAGCGCAGTACCTCAGGTGAGCTCGGATGTGCCAGAATAGCGTACTTAATTTGTAGTTCTTCACTGTGCAACAAAAGCTTGTGTGAATAGCAGCCATGAGAGGAAACGTCAACCTAAATCTAATGAAAAGAGTTCAGTTCTCTAATATATCACACACTGAGACTCTGCGGCTCTTTCCCGTGGTATGGAGTGTCTGGCTCTGCTCCAACGACAACAAACCGACTATGTGTTCTGTGTCTGTCGTCATGGCAGCCAAAGGAGACGGTGGTGAGTCGCTGGCGTGCCGACCCTTGGGCCCGTGGGTCTTACTCGTATGTAGCAGCCGGTTCATCTGGTAATGACTATGATCTCATGGCCCAGCCCATCACACCTGGTCCCGCCATACCTGGAGCCTCACAGGTGAGTGCCATAACTTATTGCTCATTTTCTCTTGAGATGCCCGTGTCAGCAGAAGCAGATATCATGCTGATTGTGTGTGTTTCGCAGCCTGTTCCACGGCTGTTCTTCGCGGGTGAACACACGATCAGAAACTATCCCGCTACGGTCCATGGTGCTCTGCTGAGTGGGCTGAGGGAGGCAGGAAGGATCGCTGATCAGTTCCTGGGGGCCATGTACACTATGCCACGCCAAGCCACTGCCAATCCAAACCCACAGCCATCCCCCAGCATCCAGTAAACATCTAAACTCACACATGATGTGCACAGAGAGAGAATGTGAGTTGGGGATTTTCAGCGAAAGAATGTCTTTCTAGATAGAGCGGGTGGGTCAAGTAAGGACACCGGGTGACTCCTTAGACTGGGAATGTGTGTGTGTTTATGGGAGAGTTTGTCTGCGTGTAAGAACATGCCTTTAGGGAAATCATTCACTAATCTGGGAGCTGGAGATTTAAAACAACCCTTCACTCATTCACCTTCTGCTGCTGTAGCTTTTCTGGCTAACTTCTAAGGCAACTAAAAGGACAGGTGGATGGTTCCAGAAGAATTCCTAGGTATTTGGGAATTTACTTGGAATGGTTTGTTCTCCACTGAGGCATGTATAAGAACAGGGACTGTTATTCACATGTAACGCAACACATGTGAAGTCCTCGATCACGAAGTATCAGATGTTTCAAGGTAGAGCATTAAAGTTACAATTGTAAAAACCAGATATGAGATGGATATGGATGCATTAGTTGAAATCCAACTGCCTACCCAACCCTTTCCTTTTTATTTTTTCAGAATATTAAAAAAAGAAAATCAAAAGCAAATGTTATGACTTTGCTATGTTCCTAATTTTGTAGCTTGAATGTTTTTGTTAGGAAAAATTGCTTATTAGCTGGAATGCACATGAAGTGTTGCTAATAGGTCTGTTTCTGTTAAAATAGGATATCAGTTATAGCTTTGTATCTGTCTTGAGCATCTCATGTTTTATTATTTGTTTAATTATTTTCATTGCAATCTTTTTTTATATTTGTGTGTTTTTTGGTAGTAAAAATAAATATGAAGTGTGCTTCATACCCCGAGCTTTCTGGTAGTTTATGGTTCTTTGTGGATTTAGTTTTTCTATTTATTCATTTCAGTATCAGGTTTGCCTTAATAAAGAGCTGGTTCAGAATGAATGCATACTTTGTGTTCCACTGTGATGCTTTTATAAATCATTTTATGTAAACGTTAAATGTACATTTTTCACATTCTCCTTTTAAACATGTTGAGAACCTCTTGTTCTTTTCTATTTTTCTGTGCTCCGTCTCACATTGTCTGTGAACAACCTCACAAGTTTGCCACCTTAGGTCAGTTTCATACCAAACTGATGTTAAAGTTGGCATAAAATGAAAATTCTAAATGAACGTTCTTGATCTTGCTGTAAATGATTCATCTATGCATGTTTCATTTTTTACCATTTTTAATCTAAATGTAATTACTGGATCTTCATGTAAAACGACAGCCTTCTTCTATCTGGCGATATATGCTGGACATCTCCAATCATTCTCCATCCAATCAACAAAAGTCCCCACTACACTTTTTTTTTCTTTTCTTTTTGATAAAACATTTCCCTAGGTTGTATGTCACAGTATGCTCTTTTGAAAATAATCTTTCACTACTTTGTTGAATCATAACATTAAAAAGTAAAAAAAAAAAAAACGCATCTCAACTCTGCACTCCTTTCTGTTTACATTTACCATTGTTTTGTGAAATTTTGTGTGCGTAATCCATGATTATTATAGAAATCCACATATAGAATACACAATATTTTGGTCAAACACTCTCTTAACCTGCTTCTTTAGCCCCTTTTCATGGTCTCATTTTTCTTCTTTTGGTTATGGCCATTTCCTTCCCATTTCTGTCTGCTTTGCTTTTTTATTCTTAGTTTATCCAGTCTCTTCACATGTCATACTGCCCAGAGGCTTTTTTGGCCTCTCTTTTGGCGCTGTCTGTTCTTGCTATAACCCTCCAGGCCTGTGGCCTCAGCCCCAGTTTATGTGGTGTGGGCCCTGGCAGCTGCACTGCATTGTGGGAGTCTGAGGGCCCTGAGCAGATATTGGCCACAGACGTTTGGTTCATGATTAGAGCCTTGAGCAGCCTGCACCACGATGCCACAACTGTACTTTAATTCATAATACTGCAGTCGTCCAGTGGTTTTGATAATGTGAGTACATTCGACTCATTGACCACAGAGCCGAATCGCACTCAAATCATGTCTATTAGATATTACGGTATTTTGCGGATGCTTTTATGTTGAACTGTTAACTGCAGGCAACTTCAAGACCAGTCCCTCTAGAGATTTATTGACTTTTCTAAAGCCACAACGTTAGCCGGTAACAGGAAATGATGCGCGAGCTGCACCGCCACAGGACAGACTCTGTAATCTGGTTGCATAATATTAAAATTGACTGACAATTCAACTCGTATTTTAACACCTTTGACGTACTGCAATATTCTCAAAGACACCTGGATGCCTTCTGGGATCTCTGATCAATATTTAATTGTGTTAGACTCGGAGTATATCTGTGTTTGAATGTGATTTCTGATGCACAGGCATTGCAGTAATGGGTACACGTCACGAGTGTGCCTGACTCATCCTGTTCACAGGCAGATGCTACTCTTAATCACCCACACACTACAACAACTTCACAATGTGCCCTTCAACACAGAAAACCCCACACACTCTGCAGCCCAGAGTGCAGAAATATACTTCCCATGGACTAAAATACTCATACAACACATTCACACTCAGATAGACCTTCTAATATTTCATTTTTTTTAAATCACCTAGTCAGTTTCATGTTAACACTCCATTAAAATGCTTTTAAAGTTTTTTTTCGGTAATGCTGATGAATGTTCTACACTGGAATAAAAGGTGAGAACAAGACTGACTTCATGGTCTAGAATTTTCTAACTTATCCATTTTGGATGTCTTTCAAAAAAACTGTCCCATTAGGCTGATAATTCTCAGTTCTCAGAACAGGATTAAAGCTTTAGGAGCCGTTTCAAGGACTTGGGCAAATAATAGTGAATTCTGATGCATCCTTTCAGATTTATGGTGTCTTTCTCTCTAAATAGTCTGTTGCTTTATGAACTCACTGAAATAGTGAATATTATTTATCAGTACCAAGCCATAAGATGCAGATCATACGTTTACTTTACAATATACTGATGCCTTAAAGGAACAGTTCACAAATCATTTACTCACCCTCATGATGTTCCAAACTGTTCACACCAAAAACAATAACTATATTAGTGTTCACACCAACAGACGATAACATTCTGTGAAGTATAAGTGTACCGGTGCAATTGTCGCCTACTGCTAAAAAATGCTCACTTTCTTTAAAGTTGTCTGGATTCTGATTGGCTGTCAATGTTTTAATCATTCATCAGCTGGAACCAAAAAAGGTTCTGATTCCAGTAATAATGCTCCTGTGTGTCATTATCAGTATAGTTGTGGTGTGGACTTAACTATTCTCATTATCGTTCTTGGAATAAATGGGCCTTCAAATTCCCAGTGAATTTTTGATTAATATGCAGGATTTTTTTTTACTTATAAAATGTGAATCGGGCTCTCAAGCTTCAAAAAGACAAAAATACATTGGCAAAGCCCTCATTTTTAGGCATACACCTCATTTTTACTGTCATGACTGGACTATAGTGTTGCTTATTCTAACGGCGTTGTATTTAGATTGATCTATCTGGCACCACACAAAGAATATGTTCCGCCAGCTAAAACCAAAGGGGGGTGTGATTATTGTGTTTTTATTGCGCCATCACCACCAATATATGCATTAAATGACGGCAGAGCTTCTTGGATGTACATTCAGTCCATCATGTCTAGTAACCATCAAAAGACATTAGATAAAAACACAAACCCAAACCTGTTACAAACAAGTTGCCTTTATTATATTAGCTGGAATACATATAGTCTGCAGTTCAGCCTAAAGGGATGTCTAGCTCCATGCACAATGCTGAAACATGTTAAGCTGAAACATGCACAAATATTACAGTACAAAGGTGTAAGACTGAAACAGAGTGTGTTATTGCTGACACTGAGAGGCTAAATACAATGAGCATGCTCACCTGTGTCCTCACTGCAGGTTCACGCTAGACCAACACCTGCTTGATAACCATTCTGTCTCCCTTCTTTAACGATGCAGGCCTGTATTTATATGTGCAGTGTCTTTGAGAGACAGTGTAAGCAAATATCAGTGAACCTTAATTCAGTTACTCTGTGTATTACAGCATGTTTGCGTATGTGTGTTTAAGGCCTGAAATCTGTCTTTGGCAGCGCTTTTAATATGGCACAGGAGATGAATGAACCCTGAATGAACAGAAGGGAAACCCACAGTCTGAGCGGTTAATAAAAGAGGAGAACTGTACAGAACTGAACCATACTGAGCCTCTGGCTCAACATATCCATCTTACTTTACCTAAACACTTCCCTTAGAATGAAAGAAAAAAGCAACGCTTGAAAAGCTGGTGAATTAACACTTTTAACTGAGTCTGCTAACTTTAATACTTCATACAAATTATGAATAAAACATAATATTGAAATTAATAATCCAAACAAAAAACACTCTCCAGGAGCCCAATAAGGTACACATCTACACAATAAACAAAAAGGGAAAACATTTAACATATCTTAAACATGGCCCACTTTACAAAATTACAGGATACTTTTAAATAAAACCTATCCGATTGTAGTTTGAGGGGGAAAAAAGCAAATAAAGAAGGAAAAGCTTGACAACAGAAATATTTACCCTTTTAATTTCAATAATGCTTAAGAAGCTGTTCGTTTCCTTGTAAACTACAAAAATATCTTGGAATGATTTTTGGCACATTACGTGTCAACTGAAACAGACAATACAAAGCACTTGGCCGTACAGAAAAAAAGAATGATGACAAATTAAAATAAAACGCTTTGCGGTCTATACAAATAATGTGGACAGTCCATTTGTCAACCCCAACAATACAAGATCTGTCTCACAGTTGCTGCAGGTGAACTTATTCTTTCATTTTGGCCAGTGCACAAACACACACACACATATGTATATGTATATGTGTATGTATATGTATATATATATATATGTGTATATGTG
>NW_015505313.1:1581340-1626601 GCF_001515645.1 Sinocyclocheilus grahami | reverse complement strand
TATATATATATGTATATATATATATATATATATATATACACACACACACACACACATATTTGATGGCTGTACATTCAATTAATTAGGGGGAAGTGAATTAGGGAAAAAAACAGGCATATTAGAAAATTAAATCCATAAAGGAAAAGGTTAAAAGAGTAATTTACATTAAGTGCTGGTTAAGTGCAGATTCTAGAGTGATATTTCCTGACACCGTGACCTATTTTTGACCTTTCAGGACCAATGCCGGCTCACAATGCGGGTATAACACAGCTTTCAAAATGTCTCTTCTGTACATTCAATATTACTTTTATATATATATATACACACACACACACACACACACACATATTTTGATGGCTGTACATTCAATTAATTAGGGGGAAGTGAATTAGGGGAAAAAACAGGCATATTAGAAAATTAAATCCATAAAGGAAAAGGTTAAAAGAGTAATTTACATTAAGTGCTGGTTAAGTGCAGATTCTAGAGTGATATTTCCTGACACCGTGACCTATTTTTGACCTTTCAGGACCAATGCCGGCTCACAATGCGGGTATAACACAGCTTTCAAAATGTCTCTTCTGTACATTCAATATTACTTTATTGCTTATGACATTTAGAAAAAAAATACAACTACTCTCCTCAATAAGGCTTAGAAAATGCTGTTCCATTCTGAGTAATCACCAACTGTCAGAAGCTAAACATGGTAATGCTTACTGACTGGTGTCATAACTAGGTTAAGATTGACCTCATAAATGTACACAAAATTGATGTAGATGGGAAAAGCTTGATGTAGGGAGATATATTTTCTTGATTTAGTTCTTTTAAACGAACAGTATGTGAAACTATATAACCTTTGATCTCTTCTGAGACGTGTATTCGAAGCTCACAGCCATTATTTCCACAGACAGCTAAAGACACAAGTGCAGGAATGAAAATCAGAGACATGTGTTAGATAACTTCTGAGGGCGAACGCCACACTGACACATTAGTAAATGGGGTTGAGAAATGAGGAAGAATTCCTTGAGAACTGCGGATTCAGTCGGCCTCTTTAAAAAGACCTCTTTCAGAAACTTTGGACCGACTTGTGAGCACATAAAAACGACGGTTTCCGACAGCTGCGGTTGAAGCCACAGAGCAGCCGAGAGACCTTTGCCTGGCCGGGGGGTTGGGAGGGAAGAGACTGCTGGTATTTCCAGTACAGACTCGCACTATATCATCACATCCGTTTGGGTCATGCTGCAGTTTTAGGATCATGTTTGCAAGCTTTGAGCGGGCACAATTTTATTATAGAGGGATTTACAATTCATAATGCCTGAAACTATTTGTGGAAGTTGAGAAACGGCTAAAACTCTACAGAATCCAGGCTGACCCTCCTGGTTCTTCTTGGTACCACACATGGACACCATCCCAAAGAGTTGGCCGTTCACCCTTTCTGCTTTTTTGCTGCCAGCTGGTCTCACTTCCTCCCTCACAAGTTATACGCCCATCAAATGCAGCACTGACCTACGACCTGCAACCAACACTGGGGTCGTATATCAGGCCTGCTGCCACTGCTTTAGCCAGCTAATAAAATGGCTTTAGGGACAGGCAGCTTGGATTACAGCAGCCCAGAGCACGAAGGTATTCTGGGAAAGCAAGGGCATGAGATACAGGAACCAGCATGTTCGCTTCAGCCCAAGACCCCTGAACAGGAAGTAGAGGTGAAGTCTGGGGAATGCATTTGGAAAGACACATGTTTGGTTTTACTGTGCAGAACAAAGCAGACACCCAAATATGGGAAGTACAAAGCCAAACCACCGACCAAAGTCTAATGAGTTATTGAAAAACTTTCAGAAATTAATAAAAAATATATATAAATGCTGTATGGTGTAGAAAATTAAGTCATAGTTTTATGTTGGGTGGTAAAATCATTACATTATTCGTTACACGTTACATTTTTTGCTGCTAAGCCACATCAGTTGTGTAGTGTCTCCATTTCTGAGGTATAATCCAAACCAAAGCTGTAAAAACATTATTTATACATCAGAAATGACTGATTTTCAGAAGGATGTAGTCTGTTTTTGTACTTTATAAAACTGTTTTAATGATTTAAGTGCATTTACAAATAATAAAATGGATCAATCGATAGACAGAAAAAAAAAAAAATTCCACTCGTGTTTCAAAGACTCCATCCAGCCCAAGCAGAGGGATGACTACAGGACACAGAAGCACATGAAACCAGAACGAAGCAAACCTGACTGTGATGGTGAGGCGTGGATCTTTTTAAAGCAGTAATAACCAAGTAAGATAGCAAACTGCCCACCTGAACATCAACTCTCAGAACTTTACATGTACAGCATTAGATTAAAACAAACAGAAAAATAAAACATCCCACATTCCAGTGACAATGGAGACTGAGATCATCTGGCGGGCCGAGGGATAATGGACCCTTCGTCTTAATCGTCGGGTTCGATCGAGACATGGTATTGTATAAGGGAGATATTAATACACACAGACACTTTAGAGTATTCAAGGACAAGAGGAATCCGAGCCTGAATGAGAAAATAAATAATTGGCGGCACTAGAGTTTAAAACCTAATAGAAACAGTACAAGACATTTCAACTGCAGCAGCTCTATTCAATAATATTTCCGCATGAGGACAAAGTGATGGGCATTCCGATGTTTTCAATGGTGAGGCAATTTATCCAGGCACAGGCATTCCTAACTAAAGCATTCTGGATCCTCTGTGGTGTCATGCTAGCCACCCTCAAGACTCAACAAGCTTTACAGCTGAAATAACTGAAAACAACCCATCTAGGGGTTTTTTTTTTAGACTGACTCGGACCAGCAGAATCCCTAACACTGGTTTCCCGTGACACACTGAGAGTTTGGATCAATGTCTTTCTGTGCAAAGTTTGCGAGTAGAGTCACAGAGCGGCTGTGAGGAGTCTGCTCTGAAAATCCTCCATAAATGTCCAGCATTTGGGTTAATCCCGGTTAGCTACCCAGATGGACGAGGTCACATCGAGATGAGCTCTAGATGATTGGATTCTTCTCTAGCTGGTCTGGAATCCAAAGCCAACATCCCTTCAGAGCTACTGAGACGGGGAAGAGTCAACATGCAGATGCGTTTCCCAGCTTTTTAGTGTTAGTGGTCCTGTGTATTCGCTATGCTGGTTGTGAGACCATCAAATCCAATTAAACAGATGAAGATGAAGGAATTAAACAAACTAGTAAAAGAATACAGTTCAATAGACATGATCAGATACAAGGAGAAAATTACAAATGAGATCAAATAAACTTGGGCACCAGGCATGAAAAGCTGGGTATATGTACATTAATGCATACTGAAGACTTAGCATGTGGTTGACTACTGGCTCTATGTGTGAACACCTGGATAATCAATGAATTTGAGCTGTGTGCAATGATCCCAATTGATTCCTGAATTAAACACCATCCAGAAAAAAGTGAGATTGTCAAACTACTTAAAAAGCCACAAGCTGTAACCTGCTCCTTGTGAAAACTCAAGTTTGGACATCTCCCAGGACTTGTGGCACCAGGGAGGACTGGGGTACTCAAAATGCTGATCCAAAGCCCCTTTCACATCCTCCAAACACCAAGATAGTCACATGTCTGCTCCTCTCCCTTGTCACATCTGAAGACTTTAATACACTACGGAGAGCAGAAGAGGATTCATCGCTGTAGGAACATGTGACTTCTGTTCCCAAACGACAGCTGGAAGATGGTGAATTCATACAGGTGTGGTTGATGTAAGAGTACGACGAGGAGGTTCCCAGGGGTCACTGCCTGGAAATCTGTTCATCTGATGGTCTTTAAAGATATGGTGTAACTGAAGAGATGAGATGAGCTTCATTCCTTGCGCACAAGAGATGTAAGAACTGAGGCAATAAAAACACACGAGGATACTTTAGGTCAAGACTCATTAACATGCGAGTAATTAGCTTCTAGCTCGCTTTAATTAAGTATAAACCAGAATCCTCTATGGTATCTGGATTTTGATAAGTTTAACTGAATAAGTTTATAAGAAAAACACATACCTCTAGTTGGAAATGTGGGTAATCTGGGTCAATTGTCCAGATGGCGATTTGACCACGACTGGTTTCCATCAGCTGTGCGGTTTCTGCTAGACCACGCTCCACGACTCCCAGACCTATCGTACAGGTCCACGTCACCTGCAGGCTGCCTTCGCCATGAGGACGGAGCACTTTCTCGATCGTCTGCAGACTGGGAAGAGAACAAAGATACAACAAATGTGACAATGATTTCAATTGATTTATTTATCCACCAAATTCTGTCATGTTTGGAAGGGATATAGGCCTGTGACAATCACATAATTGCCTGACTGTGAAATTTTCATCTTTAATATATGCAATATCACTGATTTGTGAATGTTGTGAAAATAAAATCCCTTTATTTGAATGGCAATATATGTAACTGGCATTTAAAGCAAATAAAGAAATGCCATGAAATGCAATTTTTATTTCTCTCTTTAGGGTTCAGTAGTATATTATAAATATTACTTTTCCCCTCAATTGTGATTATTGTATAGGATTCATAAAAAAAAAAAAACAGACTGACGAGCATTTTCTAATGGATATAATAAATACATTTATAGAAATGTTTAAAACTTTCCGTGACTTATTGATATATTATCAATTTCCACAAATTTTCCAGGCTGATATTTACAGGTTTTCCACAACTGTAGGAACATGTATATATGTGACCCTGAACCACAAAACCAGTCAAAAGTAGCACGGGTATATTTGTAGCAATAGCCAACTATTGTACGGGTCATTCGTACATAGCGATTTTTCTTTTATGCCAAAAATCATTAGGATATTAAGTAAAGATCATGTTCCATGAAGATATTTGATACATTTTCTACTGTAAATATATCAAAATTTTTGATTAGTAATATGTGTTGCTAAGGACTTTATTTGGACAACTTCAAAGGCGTTTTTTTGCACCCTCAAATTCCAGATTTTCAAATAGCTGTATCTCGGCCAAATATTCTCCTGTCATAACAAACCATACATCAATGGTAAGCTTATCAGCTTTCAGATGATGTATAAACATCAATTTCAAAAATATTACACTTATGACCAGTTTTGTGGTCTAGGGTCACATATATCAACGCAAGTTTGGGTTCCAAAATTTAAAAAAAAGAAAGAAAGAAACAGTGTGAACAACCGAGCAAGGACCTAAAGAGAACTATTTTAAACATTAGATGCTTAATTAAAATCTTTATTGTCAATTCCAAAAAAGGTATAAGTATCAGACCAAACATTTATTAGACACGTCAGAGGAGAGAAATTGCTCAGACCGCAGAACAAGTCCTAATATAGAATGACTATTGTCTCTTTTCTTTACCATGAAGGTGGAGACTTTACACAGCCAACCAAATGGTTTATGACGTCAATTTTAAAAAGTTCCCAAATGAGGCAGCAGGATATGCCACACACTGCTGTGGAATTTCATACACAGCAGACAGATGCTAATTGTCCATAATAGGGCTTGAGGCCTGCTGGGATACGAGAGGTGGGTGTACAGGAAACCAGTTACGATGCATCGGCTGCCAAATGGGCAGGCGCAACCTTGCAACTTCCTGTGTCACTCAGGAAGGGGCAATGGGTGGAAACGACCCAAGCACAATCTTACAGAAAGATGTCATGACGGAATGGGTTCCATGTAAATCCATGGTACAGGAAAGCCATTTATGTGCTTGTAACTGTAACTTGCTCCTAGTGATTGTCCTGAAGTGGCAAATGTCTAGATTTCCCTTTCCTTTTTTTTTTTTATAAAAAATTGGCTAACACAGATCAAGTGTTTATGTTCTCAGTACCAAGAGCAGAACATGTGGTCTGTTACGAAAATATTTTGAAATTCTATCTTTAAAAAACACAACAACTAATGAAATAAATTCCATTATTTTATATCCAGTGTGATTTAAGTGATTCAAGTATGTAAGTCTGATTATGGGTTGAGCATCCTTTTTAAAAGCATTTCTTAAAAAAAAAATTTTTTATCTAAAATTCAGTTTTAACTAAATTATTAGTTAGTTTATAAAAAATACATTAGCTAGATCATTTTAAAATACAATGGAAAAACAAACATAATAAAGGTAATAACATGGTATTCTTTTATACCATGTAAATTCCATAATACCAACATTATCATTCAAACTATGGCATACTGGATATCAAAGTACTATAGTATTACCTTCTGATATACTTACTGTACACATTTAATTTGTGTATGCAAAATTTTTATGAACACTACAAATTATTGAAAACGAATGACCAATTCTATTTAGTGCTACTTTTTTTCACTTAGCTGGAAGTGTCTTCATTTAGAAACATTAAACAAGATAGAAGGTGATTCTGTCCAAGCTGATAAATATATATATACAGTATATACATATATATATACAGTGGGTACGGAAAGTATTCAGACCCCCTTAAATTTTTCACTCTTTGTTATATTGCAATCACACTATACAGATGCCATTAACCAAAGTGTTATTATATTATGTAAGCAAATTGTTATATTAATAAGTAGCTAATGGTTGCCTGCCCAAGCACAACTGTCCCATATTAATTTCCAGTAAAAAAAAAACAAAAAAACCTGTGATCAAAATTCCTCCATAAATCACTCCAGATTTGTGTATTTTTATACGCAGGGATGAAAAGTCATTCCAGCTCTAAACATAACACGACATCTGGCCAACCAGGATTACTTTACTTTATACTGCTCTCCACGCAGCACATATATTTGACTTGACCTTGATCTGTGAGTACAGTCCTGGACACGTGCCTTCATTAATAATGGAGGAGATAATACCTCTGCCCCATCAGCACAACGACACCACATCATTGATGGACAGATTGAATCTCCCTCTAATCACTGTGGTATTGATCTTATATAAGACACAGTCTGGAAATCCGTCTGAAGGTTTAAATAAAGACATCCACGGTCAAACTATTCCACTGTAGATACACCGAGATAAAAAAAGGAACCATGTGATGTGATACAGGTCCAGAGAAATAAATAGAAATAATGGAATCAAAAATTCAATACTGCATCCACAGCTGTGACCACAATTCACTTACCACAAATCTGTTTTACTAGCTGAAGTCTGAGGAGTTTTACAATGCAACTCGTAATTATCTACAAACAGCTAAAAAAAATGGAACAAATTCTCAGTTTATAGGGTTTCTTCATTTAAACATTGATCATGTTGTGTCACAATCATAGTGATAACCCTAAGTGAGGTATTTATTGGGATGATTAGTAAAAAATGTAAAGTCACATGAGTTGGAGATAAAGTTGAATGCATGCCTGACCATGGCTGATTAGATAAATCCTTCCTAATGGACTCCAGATTGAGTGGGAATGGATAAGTTTGCTTTCAATCAGTTGTAAGACTGAGAATATGTAGTTGCTTCTTTGACTATTGGCATTTTTACGTCCTAGGAGTTGACTTGTATTCAAATTAAACATTTCATTTTTTGCCTAAGGCTATATTAATGCTTTTCAATTTAATGTGTAGACTTTATTGTTTTAGACTTGACCCAGACCCAGACTTTCAATCTTAGATTATGCAAATCCATTATTATATATACAGTGGGGCAAAAAAGTATTTAGTCAGCCACCATATATATATATATATATTTTTAAATACAATTTATCTAAACAAACAGTGATCCTTGTGTAAAAAAAAAACAAAGTGTCACTCTTTACACAAAAAAGCATGAAAATATTAGTCCGTAATGTGTATTTTTAGTATGCATACAAATTATAGCTATGAAATTAGCATTATCAAGACAAAGGAGTGAGTTATTTTATTCTAAAGAATGTCATTCACTATTAAAAATTTCCCATCACCATCATGGCAAAAATTACACTGCAGTGGAAATGAAAACGACTAAACTCACAGAATTCTTCTGTGACGTATAAGTAAACACTGTTGGATGTAGTAGCTAAATAAAACAAACTCCTGAGTGAGTGTTTTGATGGAGTTTATTTTTTACCACGAGGCAAAAAATGCACTCATTTGAAGTAAAGGCATACATATTTTTATCCGTTTTTTTTACCCCTTTCAATTTAAAGGTTTATGGTACAAATCACATTTGCTTCTACAGATGGAAATATGCTTTAAAGCTGAAAGAGATAAAAGATTAATGACAGAGAATCCCCGACAGAGAGACATAAGAGCGAATGAATGATTGTGTGATCACAATAGCAGTATATTAACTTACAGCTGCAATGACAGCATGAAGAACCATCTGTAGTACAAAGAAAACTAACCTTCACTGAGTGATAGAGAGAAGAGAGTAAGACAAATGATCTGGCCTCTGGTTATGCAAGTGCTAGAATTCACTTGTGCATTAATCTTTCGACTTTCTCAGATAAACGAACAGACATTTACCATTCATCAGAGCAATAGACAAAAAACCAACAACAACAAAACAAACATGGCATGAAATAGAACGTGAGAAAGATAGATTGGAGAAAAAGGGGCAGTTTTTGTTTTTGAAGTCGTGTGCCAGGAAGGGGCCATGTTTGAGTCTCAAAGGCCATCTCAGTAATTTAATTAGGTCTTTGTGGGTAAATTTGTGGGCTGGGCTGTTTGAGATGTTTAATGAGAGGTGATGGTAATTGGTGCACTGATAGGATGCAGCTCTATTCTCTTACTTGTATTCTCAGTAAGTGAAAAAGGGTGAAAGCTTTCCCTGTTTTGTTTTGACTGCTGGGGTGACGCCAGACTCAAATTGGTTTAGCTGGTGAGACAAAAACTGCCCGTTGACCTGACTAACAGTTTTGCTGAAAACAAAGGCATGGTCTATGACCTGTCCATCATTAGCTTTCAACACTCTTTGCATGTATCAATATCTTACAAAGAAATATTACTTCCAAAAAATGAAAACAGCTTTATTCGTATAAATATATTTAAAAAAAAAAAACATGTAGGGACCTACATAAAACTGGCTGAATCTATTAATTAGGAGGTGTCCACATAATTTTCACCATTCATGTGGAGTATTATACCACTTTAAAAGGAAGCAAAAATATTAACTTGAAGACTTCTACCTTACCATAAAGTTCCATACTCTGAAAATATTGAAGTCAAGGAAGAAGGGGAAAGAAAGCAGGTTTAAACTACTAATATAAACAATAAGAGCCTAGTTTATTAATTCTCACTTCAGCTTAGTCTTGCATGTACTTATAATGTATTCAAATGACTGAAGACAGACTGGCTACAACTGGAAAACAGTTTCCTGGTTAGGATTCCATATCAAGAAAAACAGAAGAGAAAAGATATCTCAAGGGCCTATTTTTCTCTTTCAGCAGACAGAGAGTGATCTAAAAATACTTCATGGTTACAAAATATCTGTCCTCTTCACCTTCTTCCAGATGCAGAGTATTACAAGAAAAACTTCCAAATCAAACAAAATAAAAAAGTGTTATATTCCATGGCTAAATATTAAAACGTATCGATATTATATTAATAATGAATAATAATAATTAAAATGGTGGCACCAAATATGTGGTGGGAATGGGGGGAGAGAACACAAACTACCAAGAGAATAAACAAGCAAGATTGGATTTGGATAATCAGATGATTTGCATAAGCATATTGCTGACCTAACCTCAATTTTACCAGGATATTTTATGTAGGGGTGCTCCAATTGATCGGCTACTGATTGCTTTTGGATAATATTTCTTTGGGAAAGGCCGATCTCAAGCTGACGACGCGCCTGGCGTGAGCGGTTTGCCATGACATGCAGTGGCACCGTCTCAATCTCTGTCCGGTGTGGGTAAAATAATTATAATGCTGAAGGTGAGGTACAATTCATATTTCTTTATTAAATAACTTACAAAGTAACTTGAAAACTTTCTGTGAGACGTAATTTCAAACAGCGTGAATGAATCAATGTGCACTCGCTCTTTCTCTCTCTCAAAATGCGAAAATGGCTTCAAATCACCACATCACGTCTGCACTAAGCGAGTTGCACCCTGCACAGTTGACACAGGAATTGTCACTTGCACAATTGAGGCAGTGTCACATTGTCAATAAAGTTTATAATTTGCATTTCTTTTTAAGTCTCGCCAGTGTTTAAACCATTCAGCACTCGTGCGCTCTAGAGACTGTGCGCTCATGCACACTCAAAGCGCACACATATAATATTTACCTAGCTTCTGCACTGTTGTATGCGGACTGCATGGTCACAAAAATTGGGCTGCACATGGACAGTGTGCATGGACATCCAGGGACACTTCTGATGATGAAAATTGCGTCACAAGGACAGTGTGCGGACCGTCACGGAAAGGTGCAGTATACGTACGGCCGAAGTTTGGGCTTAAGGCCGCATCACATACAGCTCAAGAAATCAGGATTTTGCTGGGTGTAAACTATTGTGCAACAATTGCCCCATTGTAAAAAACTAAAATCCTGATTGGGGCTCCCTTAATTTTATCCACTGTTTAACTTTATCTTCATTGATCTAAACTGACCATGTTGAAAAACATCCATCGGTGGACTGAGCAGTACAAATTTAAATTGGCAAGAAATATTATGCATTCATTCTAACAAACTAGCATATATCATGATGGGAATTCAAAATAAACATGAAACTATGGTAAACACCTGAATCTTTAAAAGGTCAAATAAATGTATAAAATGTATTTAAAGGTTAAATTAATTTATAAAATTATATTTTTTTTAATTTATAAAAAAATATTTTTTATTGAATTTGGTCAAAAGGTAAAAAGTCAGTACTCACCATGGGGTGTTTACGGCCTCTTGGCTGAAGCTGCTGAGCACTGACAGGCTCATGTGCAATAGCCCTCTCTGGTGAAGGAGTCTTCTTGTTCCGTCGTCCCAGATCATGGAACGATGGTGCTGCATTGTTGATCCTACGCATGTATACTTCGACTGGGCTTGGTTTCCCTCCACAACTAGCAACAGTGCTGGAGTTTGATGGAGTGTCCATCACTGTAGTTGCCCTATACGCTCTCCAGGTGGTTGCAGACTCACCATCATCCTCTGAGCAATCTTGCCTTAGCGCTCGAGCAGATTCATCCACAGAAGCTGCCCCACGGCTCCTCCAAGTGCTCCTGACAGTGACGTTTCTCATTTCTGGCAAGCTGTCATCATATGAGTGGTGGTTGTGGTGGCTTCTCCAGCTGGTCATGGTGGTGCTGCTACTGCTGCTCTCAAAGCCAGACTCAATGTCATTGTTCAAGTTTGAAGCTTCTGAAGACTGGAGGCTGAAGCTGCTTTGAGATACGAGGGCTGCCTCCACAGGAGCAGTCTCAAGGTAACTGCGAGTTTCAGAAAAGTCAGCATCAGCCTCACTTTGACGTAGAGTGATCTCACTTTTAGGGATGGATATTTCGTAAGGTATAGAGATGCTACCTCTGTGCTCAATACTGGGGCTGATGACAATATTACTTGTGGAAGTGTGCCTTTCCTTGGAAGGGGGCTCGCTTGATAAACTACTGCTTCGACTGCTTGTTCGAGAGGAGCTGGGGTCATTGGGATAGAAGGTGATACTGCTGGTCATCTTGCTAGTCAATACTGGCTTAGTGGAGATCTTGGGTTTCCCACTGGTGGTCAAAGGCTCTGTGACTCCCCCTGACATCACTTCCTTTCTATCAATCTCAACAATGGCTTGCTTGATGATAGCTTTTGACCGGAGGGCTTCACGAGGGCTGCATACCCTGCGGACCTCAATACCTGAGGTAGAATGCGTAGTTTCCTGGGTATCCCCTTCCACCATAAGAGGCCTGTGTTGCTCCTCGCTGAAGGGGATCTTTGAGGAACCATCAGAGTAAGATTCTTGCAGCTGTGAGTATCTAGTGTATTTTCTTCCACTTGACATCAGGGGGTCGTTTTGCTCACCTGCCGATCGTCTGGAGCCAGTGGATTCTGTTTCGGAGGCTGAGGAGTGACCATCAGAACCATGGTCACTCAGAACAGATGGAGATATATGCGATCTGTAAGCAGTATAGGAACCATTTGCCTTGGACATACTCAACATTGCAGAAGCATCCTGATCTAGACTCTCAGGTTCAGTTAGTCCTTTCTCAGATGAAGCAAAGACAGCAGCACTGGCTGAAATTAGGAGTGACCCATCAGAGTTGTTTGATTCACTATCATTTCCAGGGTACCTGGACAACTTCTCTGTTCGACTCTTATTGCTATCACTGTCAATTTGCTTGACCGATGGCTTCCAAGACTTTTGGTCATTAGCAGCTGGAGGATAGCGACTAAGGACTGAAACTTTCTTGCTTTCAGTGAGAGTACTTGATGAGACACTTCCGATTTTTTCATCTTTCTTTCCATCTTTTGTCCCATTATCAGAAGTAGTACTGGAAGCACCAGTCCTCATAACTTTCCTGACACTATGTGCTGGACTAAGAGTCCTTCGTACAGTCTTTGGGGAGCTTTCTGTGGAGTGACACAGGTCTTTGTTCCTCTGCTTAGTTTCTCGCCTCTGCTGAGGAGATGCCTCTCTGCTTTTGTACTTTGAGGTGACTGGTTCAGAAGCAGCAGGACTCCTATTTAACAATTTAGGTTTCTCCTGTCTGAAGCCTCGTACATGGATCTCTTCAGTTTCTGCCTTGCCATTCTCTAGGACCTTTGTAGTGCTGGTAATGGCAGAGTTTCCATTACTACTGCTGCAACCACTGAGCTGCATTTTCATCTGCTCAACCTGGTCATGGAGCGCTTGACTACGGTTTCTCTCCTGCTGGTACTTTTCTATCAATTCAGCATTCTTGGATTCCATGTTTTTCAAGTCCTCCTCCACTAACTCCATTTGTTTCAAACGATTCTTCAGTCTTTCCACTTCCTGGCTGAGGTCTTTAACTTTATTATCTTCTTGCCCCTCTAAGCTATTTTTCTCATTCTCTGAATCATTTCTCAAATCTAGGTCACCTGAATGCTTCAAATAGTCAAGACTCTTCTTCCGTTTGCATGTAAGGCCTGCTGAGAATTCATCCTCAATTCGAAGATCTCTAGAATCAAATTGGCTGTGGTCTGCTGGACCTAGTTTGTTTTTCTGACGTTCAAGCTTCTCAGTCAGCTTGAGTATGTTTTTCTCATCCTCTCTCTGCCTTTCCAGCAGTCTTTTGCGTTCAGTCACAAAAGTCTGAGTGAGACTCTTAAGTTTCTCCATCTCTGCAGTAAGGGATTTTTCTGCCCTGTCAAGTCGAGCTTCAGAGGTATCCACTTCCTTGACACGGACCTTCAAGGTATCAAGCTCTGCTGCAAGCTTTTTGGTCAGGTTTCTCTCTTCATTAAGACTAAGGCACAACTGGGTACAGTCGGACTTGCTTTTACCAAAAGCCTCTTCAAGCTTCTCAAGTTCAGTCATTCTACGCTGAAGACGCTCAATCTCTGCTTTAAGATTCTTGGTAAGTTTCTCTTCTTGATCTAATTTCTCCCGAACCTCACGACAAAGATCCTCCGCTTTCCTGACCTCTTCATCTTTGCCTTCAATTTTGAGCAATCTCTTCCGCATTGTCTCCACATCGGCGAGCAGTGAGGAATTGCTACCCTCAGCCTGAATGATTTTGTCCTGAATGTCAAGAAGTTCATCTTCAGCTTTCTGTAGTTTTCCTCTGGCCTCTTCAAGCTCATCCAGACGTCGTCCTAAGCTCTGCAACTTGTGTCTCAGATGGCGACTTGTTGTGTCTGTCATTTTTTCTTTCTGATACTAATCTACGGTGAAGTCTTTATGATTTTTTGATGGAGGGGTACACATTTGTATGGTGGTGTTTTCTAAGTGGTCCCGGGACTCTTAAGAAGAAATTATAAAGGACAGGTCCCCGTTTTCCTCCTACCTTCAAGAGGATGTTTTGAATACTTTTTATTTCAGCCTTGTCTCCACTATCACTGGTGATCCAAGTGAGTTTTGACCCCCTGCAAGACAAAAAAAAGAACAAAGCTTAAGTGTCTGTTGTAAAACAAATACAAACATATTTATGATAAAAAAACAATACGAGAAATGTCTGTAAAATTTGTTTTCAGATTTCACACATCAATGAGTGTTTAGTTAATTACAAAAACCTGAATACATAATGCATCTGTGCATGATTTTACATTCACAAACCTTCAGTTTCAACCTTCACCCAAACCAATTTTTGTGTGCTTTTTAAAAATCAAAGTACACATTAATAAGCCAGTGGAAAGATTTGGCCACTAAGCTAAGGAAGACCTTGGAAGGGGGAAGCGGATGACAAAGGAGAAAGGACATGCACCGCTTCGTTGGCCCTCCCCTCACCACAACCTATGATAATTGCAGCATCGATTTCTTGCTGCACTTTTGCTGACAGCAGCACAACTCACTGATATTGCCCTCTGTCTATGTGCCTGTCTCTATGGCAACATTCATAGTGACAGCCACCCCTAATCACACCCTCAGGATGCTGAGCAAGATTTAGAACGTCTTACATGCCAAGGTCCGTTCTGGCCACAGCAACACACACTATAAGTAGCCTACAGGACAGTGCTACTCAAATTAAAAATAAAAATTGTGTAGCCATTTTTAATTACAAATTTGAAGTTGTGAGCCATTACCCACTTATGAATGTACTGCTTTTTTTATTTACCAATCAAAATCTCATGTATATTAAAAATGACTCTTATTAAGTCTAATGCAACATGTCTTAATAGTAATTGTCTGTTTAGTCGCCAGTTGTTTGGTAAAACCCCAAGCCTTATTAAATATTCCACTAAACACAGTAAAAGCACTCACAGTAACACCAGGTCCCGAGGCAATAGAGCATTTTATACTTTAACTTAATCTAAAGTGAATTTCAATATGACCGTTTGACTGGCAGGCCCACCAAGATGGAGATGGGCCCAAATGAATGAGCTGCTGTGTATGGATTGCAGGAATTCTGTCATAATCCCGTAATGTTATGGTGTGCAAGGCACAGGCAGCAGTACTTCTGGGTTTAGAAAGGAAACAAGTCATCCAGTAACTGTACCAGCCAAGCAGGAAGGAGATCCATCACATCTAAGCCAAGGCAGATTTCCATGACATTCATAATCACTCTGGCAAGATCTCTCTGTGAAGGGGCTTCTAAGGTCAGGATTACACACACAATGATGTACATGCACACAAGAGCAAACTAACAAATGCATGTCTATAATGCCCATCTACCATGGATAAAAATTCAACAACACATGCAAAGAAACTTGCACAGTATGAATCTACAACATAGGTGTCAAACTACCGGCTCAAGGGCCTGTCAAGTGTTACATCCCTAAATCCAGTCTGCAACTAATTTTTTACTTTCTGCATTTTAACACACAATGGTTAGACTATCTCTCTTAGGCATGCATAGTATGGGTTAAGTTTATGACTTAACCTTTGGCTTTTGATACCATTTTTAACTGTGTAATGAAAGACACTAAATACATGTTTAGATGTATGGAAGATAACATGTTTGACATGTGAGTGAGAGGTGATTATCACAGAAATTCTAGATGCTGAGGATCTAACAGAAAAAAGCAAAATCGGTGACTAAAAGTGTGAACTATGAATGGCAAGGGGAGAAAAATTATTTGTAAAAATTAATGAAATTGTGGAGACAAGCAAAAAACGTTAAATTTAAAAATGTGTCAAGAAAATATGAAAAGGTCCTTGAACATATGGAAATCTAAAGGATGGTAATAAGACACTCTTTCCCCTTGAAACTGCTGCAAATGAATGAACATGAAACAATTACGAAGAAAAGTCATATTGAAAGAACTTTATGGTGGATCAATAACTGGGCTCAAATTTTGCTCTGCCTTGAACTCCGAGGTTTGCCTTGCACCAGAGATTGAGGAGCAAACAAGGAGCATAAAATGTCTCATGTAATATCTTTAGAGCTCAAACTAGAGTACATTTTGCATGACAAGTAAAAGTCCTCAAATATCTCGAGGCCACTATAGTGGTGAGAAAGAAATGAAATACTTAATTCTTGCTTCGTAGCCTCTATTTTCCCCATGCACACACTTTCTCTTTCTTCCTCAAAAGCATTACACATGCAATCATGCACCATATTATTAGTGCACGCCACGCTAAGCGATTCGTCGGCCTCCTGAACATTCTGTTCCCCCAGAGGAAAGGGGGGAAAAGACTTTCCCCTGCACTTGACATCAGTTTGGTTGGCCAGTCTGAAGCTCTTTAATCTTTATAAACATCCTTTAATAATCCCTCAAACCCAGAAATAATGGCAATCACAACCAACAAGAGACAAGAGGGAGTGGATACATTTTACAAACATGGCTTCCAGATTGGTAGTTTTAAAGGTGAGGTTTAAAGCCACACAAATGTCAAGATACAAGAAAAAAAAACAATTCTAGAAAATTAACATGAAAAAATAGAATATATTTTTATCATGAAAATAATTTTTTTCTACTTTGAAAATCAATCTAACCTAAACAGCACCTAAAACATTTAAGTGTATGGGAATAACTCGCAGTAGTTTGTTTCTATATGTGGACAGAAACCACAAAGAATAGTGAAATGATTTATAGTCACATCAATTTCTCCTCCATTTGCCAACATGTGGTCCTGTAACTTCATTTTTATTGGAAGTCATTGCATCATATCTTTTCTTATCAGATCGCTAACTGTCACGGTTGCTCTTGACTAATTTGCAGTAAAAAGAATGACTTCTGTTTCCTTTGCTGCTGCACACTGGTGTTGTGCATGAACCTTCCTACCAGTGCTAATCCTGTATTGACTGAATGCTTTGTCGATATTGTATAGTTAAAAGTAATGCCAAGACAGCACACTGAATTGAAAAGAGACAGAGAGAGCGAGGGAGATAGAAAGAGATGATGAGTGTGTGTTTGGCCTCCTCTGAACTCGTGCAGTTCTGGCAGAAACTGACAAACCACAAAATAGTGGCAATATGAATCTTGAAGCAGCAATTTTTTACATTTTTCCATGAAAGCGAAAACCAGCCTATAATGTTCAGTTTGTTGTTTCCTGTGCAGTCATGTTATTTTCTTCTCCCTCTCTTCACCGCATTTGGAGAAATGGAAAAGTAAGGACAGGAAGTCTAATGTTTTAGTGGGGCTGTACACGTCTGAACGGCCGAGCAAACAGCAGGGCTACAAAAAGACTCTGGTGAGAAAAGAACGGTCTAGTGTTTAAAATAAAGACATGTTGAATTCAGATGTGTTTGGTCTTTCAAAAGAGTTAAAGATATAAAAAATGGCTCAAAGGGCTCATTTAAGCCCCATCAGACCAAAGGAAGACACAAATCACTATACAAGCAAACAAACCCTTCATCATAAAAACTTAGACAATTTGGTTTGTGCAACAGCTTTATAATGTCAAAATACCAAGATGTAAATTTTATCTGCAGTCTAAATAAGAAAAACATTACCCAATTTTATTGAATATGAATATACAGTCAGTTCAAAAAGTATCTGGACACTTAAGACACACTTGAAAATATCTGAATGTTATTGCTTTAGATAAAAACATATCAAAACAAGTGGCATCAAGTGATGCTAGAGCTTTTCTCAGAACTAACTTTAAGACATGTTTTTCCTGTTACATTTAACAAACTAAATGTCGGAGTAACCACAGGTGTAGCTTATCACATTAACTTAAAGGGACAGTACACCCAAAAATGTCTTTCATTTACTCATCCTCATGTCATTCTAAAACTGAATGCATTTCTTTCCTCTGCTGAACATGCATGAAGATGTAAAGAATATTGGTAACCAAACAGTTTCAGTTCCCACTGACTTCCAGTGTGTTTTTATCCATACAGTGGAAGTCACTGAGAACCAAAACTGTTTGGTTGCCAACCGTTCCAATTCAAAATATCTTCTTTTATGTTTTACAGAAGAAAGTAAGTCATTTGGAATGACATGAGGCTGAGTAAATGAAATCAGCCATCACCGTCGGATGGCGCCGACGGTGATGGCTGCCTCCGTGGCATGCTCCGCAGTTGTTTTTATGTTTTTGTTAGTTTGTCCTGTCTTTAGTTATATCCCTGCAATCAGTTTCACCAGAGACGAATTGCTGGGCATTCGGAAGTACACACCACCCGATATTTCACCGGTTTTCGACTATTCGGATGTTTTGCTGGACATAGTAGTTGGCGGAGCTGCTGCGCTGATCAAGCGCTTCAGGACGCGCAGACGGGGGAAGAGAGCCGGCGCGCTCGTGAAGCTCAGACAGCGCGGATTCAGAACGCCGTTGCCTAGCATCCATCTGGCGAACCTCCGCTCTCTACCCAACAAAACGGACGAACTTCTTCTGCTCTCCCGGATAAATAAGGATTTTTCAAACTCTGCTGCTCTATGTTTCACGGAAACCTGGCTGAAAGACGCCACTCCGGACAGCGCGTTGAGTCTCCCGGGCTTTCAGCTGTTCAGAGCAGATCGCGACGCAGAATCAACGGGGAAATCGCACGGCAGCGGAACATGCTTTTACATCAATGAGAGGTGGTGTACAGATGTAACTGTGTTAAAGAAGATGTGCTGTTCAGATCTAGAAGTGCTCTTCATTAACTGCAAGCCGTTCTATTCGCCGCGGGAGTTTTGTTCGTTCATTCTCGTCAGTGTCTACATTCCTCCGCAAGCACACGTGAGCTCCACTTTACAGAAACTCGCTGATTAGATCACAGACACAGAACACCCCCCGGACTCTGTTTTGATCATTCTCGGGGACTTTAATAAAGCAAATCTCTCCCGTGAACTGCCAAAATACAGACAGCACATCACATGTCCCACCAGAGACAGTAATATATTGGATCACTGTTACACCACAATAAAGAATGCATATCACTCTGTCCCACGAGCAGCTTTGGGGCTCTCTGATCACTGCTTGGTTCATCTTATACCGACCTACAGGCAGAAACTGAAATCAGCTAAACCTGTATTAAGGACTGTAAAAAGATGGACTAATGAAGCAGAGCAGGATTTACAAGCTTGTTTTGACCTCACTGATTGGAGCGTCTTTGAAGCTGCTGCCACCGATCTGGACAAGCTCACAGAGACTGTAACATCTTATATCAGTTTATGTGAAGACATGTGCATTCCTACCAGGACTCACTTAACTTACAACAATGACAAACCATGATTCACTGCAAAACTCAGACAGCTCCGTCAGGCCAAAGAAGATGCTCACAGGAAGGGGGATAATGTCTTGTATAAACAGGCTAAATACACACTGGAAAAGGAGATCAGAGTGGCAAAGAGGAATTAAACCTGCCACAGGAGCTGCTGAAATAGTTCTACTCCGCCATCATTGAATTCACCCTCTGCTCTTCAATAACTGTCTGGTTCAACTCAGCTACAAAATCTGACCTCAGAAGAAGACTTCAGAGGGTAGTCCGGACTGCTGAGCGAATCATTGGTAGAACCATCCCTTCTCTCCAAGAACTGTAGTTATCCAGAGTGAGCAAAAGGGCTGGCAGAATCACTCTGGATCCCTCACATCCAGCACACTCCCTCTTTGAACTGTTGCCATCTGGTCGACGCTACAGAGCACTGGAACGGCCAGACACAGGAACAGTTTCTTCCCTCAGGTAATCCATCTCATGAACACTTAACAATAACTGTGGAACACACACTATTTATACACTTACTTATCTAACACTCATACTCAGTCTACACCTAAAATTTGCACATAATATACAGTACCTGTACATACAAAAACTGTCTATTGTAATACACCTGCACATACAATTGTCAATTTATATATTTTTATTCCTTATTTACTTATTCTATTTAAATATATTTTATTTTCTGTGTTTTTTGTTCTGTCACTGTCATTCTGTTACACTGTGGAAGCTTCTGTCACGAAAACAAATTCCTCGTATGTGTAAACATACCTGGCAATAAAGCTCATTCTGATTCTGATTCTGATTCTGATTCTCATGTCTTTCCAAACCCATATGATGTGGAAGTTTCACTATATGTTGAAAGTGTCAAGCTCTAAAAAAGACAAAAACCACTATAAAAATCTCGTAATAGTAGTCTGTATGAATCAAGCACTATAAGTCTTCTGAAGCCATATTATAACTTTGTGTGATAAAATGTATAAGCTCTCAAATCTAATTTATGTTCAAATGTATTTACATATGGCATATCAAGAGGTCTTATATCATTTGTCATTGTATATCTTGTAACTGATATATAAGCACATCATTCAAAAGTTTGGAATCAGAGATTTTTTAACACTTATATTAAACAATAATGCATTAAACTGATCCAAAGGGACAGTGAAGACATTTCTCATGATACTATACATAGATAGATAGATAGATAGATAGATAGATAGATAGATAGATAGATAGATAGATAGATAGATAGATAGATAGATAGATAGATAGATAGATAGATAACTGCAACATACGCAACATAACTGTTTTCAACAGGGATAATAAGAAATGTTTCTTGAGGTGCAAATGTGCATTAGAATGGTTTCTGAAGACTGGATTAATAATGCTGAAAATTTAGCTTTGCATTACAAGAATAAATTCGATTTTAAAATAGATTACAATATATATATATAAAAAAAGTGTAATAATATTTCACATATTGCTGTATTTTTATCAAATGAATGCATCACTTGTTAGCATAAAAGACTCACAAACATAAAAAAAAATATATATATATATATATATATATATATATATATATGTTGTGTGTAAATTATGCCTGTAGAAGCCAAAGGTTGGTCAATGTTAGCAGAACTACAAAGATCTTTTAACATACTCACTCGTCTCCCAAGAATGATTTAGCATTAGGGTTGAGTTCTTTTATTAACAGTAAGCTGAGCTGTGGCGCAGTGTTTGTGCAGCACAAAGTGTGTGAGTTTATACAGAGGCTAAATAAAAAAACAATTCCCTCTGTGATTTGGCCAACACGTGTTTACATTCGCATCTTGACTATTGAGGTTAGATTACAACAGGCGATACACTGAGATTAGGTTTGGCAGAATTCTGATGACAGCTCTGGTCGCTTGTTATAGAATAAATGACATCTGGAAGCTGTAATGCTTTGTAGTTGAGTGCATTCATTCAGACAAAAGAAGGAGAGCTACAGCACGGTAGCATTCAGAAGTTTCATGCTCATTCAGACTGCATGTGCCTCTTCAGATGTTCCAGCCAAGTGGATTTTTCCAAAGAAAAGAAGTAGCGTACCTTTTGATAATTAAAGGGGTCATATGATGTTGCTAAAAAGAACATTATTTTGTGTATTTGGTGTAATGAAATGTTTATGCGGTTTAAGGTTAAAAAACACATTATTTTCCACATACTGTACATTATTGTTTCTCCTCTATGCCCCACCTTTTTGAAACACATCGATTTTTACAAAGCTCATCGGTCTGAAAAGCGAGGTGTGCTGTGATTGGCCAGCTATCCAGTGCGTTGTGATTGGCCGAATACCTCAAGCGTGTGACGGAAATGTTACGCCCCTTACCATACTGTGATGATACCCTGTCAGGCCGGAGCGATGATTCAAAAACATGAAAACCCATTATAAACGAGGCATTCGTTGCATCCAGTGGAGACATAATTACAGATTATGATGACTTATACTGTCTTTTTACGCGTTGCGTTGCATCGCGCAGCGTAAACATAAAACCATCTCTGCATTTGTGATCGGAGAAACGACAAACAACAAGTGCTACTCTACACTGCTCAAAACTTGCGTTTGAATCGTCAGTGGCAAATTCTTTAAATATAAAAAACTTACTTACAGTCTTTGAGTCAGAAGCGCCGGCATTGTAGTCTACTCTACCAGGATCAGGAAACAGTCCTCCATAAAATGTGCTGCACACATCTGAATATTTGGGTTCATAAAAAAGGTATCCCCATTCTACCCGATCAAATGCTTTTTCAGCATCTAGTGATATTACAGCTTCTGGGGTAGAAGGGGAAGAAGAATTGTACACCACGTTACGTAATCACCTAATATTAAAAAAAGTATGTCTACTCTTAATAAAACCAGTCTGATCTGGAGATATAATTGATGGTAATACAGATTCCAGTCGCATTGATAACAGTTTTGATAACTTGTTGCATGAAGCAAACTACTGAGCCGATATGAGGAGCATTCCAGAGAGTCTTTATTCTTTTTTAGGATCAAGGAGACTGAGGCTTGATTAAGTGTTTGAGGAAGTTTTAGTGACTTAAATGATTCATTATACATTTCTATTAATATGGGAGCCAATTTGTTCACTTCTTATAAAATTCCACTGGATGCCCATCTGGTCCAGGGCATTTACCACACTGTAAAGAGTATGCAGCTTGGGTGAGTTCCACTATATTAATGGCTGCTTCAATTTGATCAACTGAATCAGAATTAACTGTCAGGATATAAAGGGTGCTAAAAAAGTGATCAAAATCATAGGAGTTGGCAGTTTGCTCAGATGCATAAAGCGAAGTATAGTAGTCCTTAAAGTGATTGTTAATTAATGTGGGATGTGTTGTTATCCCTGAAGGTGTTCGGATATGGTGGGTTAAGGTTTAAGTTTGATTCTTGCCGTAGTTCTAAGGTTACCAGACTACCTGCTTTGTCACCCTCTTCATAATACCTAGACTTAGTTCTAAGTAGTACATTTTCTGCATGACTTGTTGAAAGAATATAAAATTCTGCCTGTAATGACTGGTGTTCCTTATAAATATCTGAAGATGGGGTGACCACATGTATATTATCTAATTGCGTTCTAATTGAGTGATTTTCTCTGTTATTTCGGAACGCCTCTTTTTTGTTTAACTTTGTCTTGTGACTAATATATGAACTGATTACTCCCCTGAGGAATGCCTTCAAAGCCTCCCAAAAAAGAGATGCAGATATCTCTGGACTTCTATTTGTGGATATAAAAAAGTCTATTTTATTAGAGACAAATTCCACAAAGCTTTGGGCTAACAACATACACGAGTATTCAGCTGCCATAATGGATGTGTACCATATCGAGCCCCTCAAAGTAAAAATTCATGGTTATTGGTGCACGGTCTGATATTACAATAGCATTATAATCACATGATTCTACTGACTGAATAAGTCTATTATCTATTAGAAAATAATCAATGCGTGTGAATGTTTGGTGAACATGGGAAAAGAAAGAGAATGCTTTACCATGTGGATAAAAAAAAAACCCGCCAGGGATCTGAAACTGAAAACTTAAAAGATTGAATTGCATGTGCAGATTTTGAGGGTGAATTACGTTTGAGAGATGAACGGTCAAGATCTGGGTTAATCCAACTATTGAAATCCCCTCCCAAAATAAGAAAATATGAAGATATATCTGCCCGGTCCATCATAAACATTAAATGTTTCACTAGAATGACAATAGAAGAACCATTAATAATAAAAATATAAATTAAAAAAACAATGTTTAACACTTAACCAACTTAATAATTTAAGTGCATTTATTTATACTTAATAAATCATCAATAATAGAAGGTCAGTATTACAAATAAGCATAATGGTATCCAGTAAAGGTACTCAGGTCAGACCTAGGCCAATATGAACTATGTATCAATACCTATAGTTTCTGTAGACTTCACGTTTTTGCGAATGAAGTCCAGTGCCGCAGACAGTTCCACAAACTTATGTGAAACTTCATCAGCTGTAGTGATTCTCAACACCACAGGGAAGAATAAGCCAACCTGAGTCCAGGACCTGAGTCCATCTCTGAATGCAGACCGTTTCTTAGCCACCGCCGTAGTTTAGTCAGCAAAAAGAGACAATCTCTTTCCATTGTAATTGAGAGGAGAGAGTTCCGCAGCCCTTTGAAAAATCTCAGTACGAATGTAGAAGTCATGCACTCTAATGATAAGAGGGTGATCGGACGGTGTGCGCGATCCAGCAGTGGCTTATCCTGAAGCCCTAACACCTCCTGCAAAAGTTGGGCAACACATTCAGATGGACGGGAACCCTCGCTGACCTCAGGAAGATCCACCAGAAGAATATTATTTCTCCTAGAACGACCCTTCAAATCTTCGCACGTAGCATCCAGATGAGTTAAGCGATCATTGAGAGATGAAATCAAATTCTCCAGTTCCGTTATGCAATCGCTATATCATAAGAAGAACGCTCCAGTTCTTTGATGGCAACGTTACTAGTGTTGGACTCAATCATCTGTTGTAAAGGTTCCAATCTGCCTTTAACATCTGATCGCACTGTGAAAATCTCAGAGTGCAAGTCAGTAGATAATGAGTCTATTTTATGACACATCTCATTCTTGACAGAGTCCAGCATCGTCTGAAGACAACCGATATTCCCAGATGCTTACCACTTATGATTAATGCAAGTGTAGTCTTAGAGTCTTTGAAGCTAGTTTTGAATAATTTTACGAGAAAAAAAAAAACATGTATCTTGCTTCAAAGCATCTTTATTAATACTTACTATGCATTACTTAACCAAACCCCAGCAGCGTAACAGCAAGTCCCTTGAATGCAACTGAAGACGCTTTTAAGTGACAATTCAGTTCTCTGTCAACTCAAGATTTTACCCCGAGTTCATGGATTGCATGAACATAAAAGTGTGACATCAGTAGCAAACAACCAATCATGTCTTGAAACAGAGAAACGCTAGTTACAAATGTAACTGTGGAAGACCGCCAGAGGCAGTGCTGAAAGCACTAGTGGAAAACCCCCTCATGCTCGCACTTGACCCGACCGAGAACAGAATAACAGAGTTCTCACCTTGTGACTCATGCAGTGTCTGGAGCTATAATAACCCCTTAATCATCTTGACCTCTAGATCATTCTCATGATACAGAGTGTCCAAAAACTCTGGCGGTCTTCCACTTAGTCATTGAACCATAGTTACATTTGTAACTAGCATTCTATTTCTTTTTGCTCCAGACGGACACTACTGAATCCATTACTCCAGTGCAAACAGGAAGCACTCACTGTTAAGGCATGAAGTTTACTTACGCACATCGCTGTTGTAATGGCCAAGAGAAATGTGGTCTTAAGTGACTGCCATTTAATATCAGACTCTGATATTGGCTCAAATGGGGGCTGACACAGGGAATCAAGAACAATATTCAAATCCCATGCGAACTCCGCACACCACGTGGAGAAAACATTTAACGATTATCTCCTTTCAGGAAGGCAACAATTAACTGTTCAGACCCAAGAAAAGAATTACTAAACTGAGATCGATGAGTCGCTAAAGCCAGGGCTAGCTGGGGCCACACCCACAGTTTCAATCATTCTGGATGTGGGTGCCAAACTTTCCCCTCCTAACTGGCTCAGTAGGTCTGGTCTGCTGGGCAGAAGACAAGGTTTTCCTACTGTCAGTGTGAGAAGAATCTGAAACCATGGATTGCAGGCCAATGTGGAGCCACTAGCAGCAGACGATGGCCACATCCGTGCACTTGACATAGTCCTCCAAATCAGTGGTAACGAGGGGAAAGCATACAGGATCATGTTTGGGCAATTGTGGGCTAGGGCATCCAGACCCAGAGAGCCTGGTTTGTCCCATAGGGAAAACAAATGAGGGCAGTGAGACATTTGACTCTCCGCAAACATGTCTACCGTTGCAGTCCCCATACATCCTCCATATCGTCTGCCGCCTTTCGCGTGGTAGAGTCTAATCTCTCTGCGACACCCTGCCTGATTGAATCGGCCTGGTAGATATACTGCCTGGATAGAAAGCACGTTGGTCTGAGCTCAGACAAGCAATTTGCAAGCCACCTGAAGTGCACTCCAAGATCTTGTACCTCCTTGATGATTGATATAAATATCAATCATTCTGTTGTCTGTGCGCAACAGAACATGTTTTTCCCTGAGAACAGTCTGTACAGATTGTGTCAAAGCAACTGTACAGCATTAATTAGGATAATATTGTGTCAGTAATGCAAAATGATAATAGTACACTAAATTTTCAGTTAAAGGCAGTTCATCATTGAATTCAGTGATGTCATCATCCAGCTCAGTTCAGTTTAAATAGTATCTGTGCAATCAAGTCGACAATATCGCTGGAAATTAAGTGTCCCCAACTAAGGAGAGTTGAAACCCCTCTGCACTCCCCCCACTCGCCATCATGGACAGCACTGTGACTGCAGTGGAGTCATTCAGGTTCCTGGGCACCACAATCTCTCAGGACCTGAAGTGGGACACTCACATTGACTCCATTGTGAAAAAGGCCCAGCAGAGGTTGTACTTCCTTCGCCAGCTGAGGAAGTTCAACCTGCCACAGGAGCTGCTGAAACAGTTCTACTCCGCCATCATTGAATCCATCCTCTGCACTTCAATAACTGTCTGGTTCAGCTCAGCTACCAAGTCTGACCTCAGAAGACTTCAGAGGGTAGTCCGGACTGCTGAGCGAATCATTGGTACAACCCTCCCTTCTCTCCAAGAACTGTACTCGTCCAGAGTGAGCAAAAGGGCTGGCAGAATCACTCTGGATCCCTTACATCCAGCACACTCCCTCTTTGAACTGTTGCCATCTGGTCGATGCTACAGAGCACTGAGCACCAGAACGACCAGACACAGGAACAGTTTCTTCCCTCAGGTAATCCATCTCATGAACACTTAACAATAACTGTGGAACACACACTATTTATACACTTACTTATCTAACACTCATACTCAGTCTACACCTAAAATTTGCACATAATATACAGTACCTGTACATACAAAAACTGTCTATTGTAATACACCTGCACATACAATTGTCGATTTATATATTTTTATTCCTTATTTACTTATTCTATTTAAATATATTTTATTTTCTGTGTTTTTTGTTCTGTCACTGTCATTCTGTTACACTGTGGAAGCTTCTGTCACGAAAACAAATTCCTCGTATGTGTAAACATACCTGGCAATAAAGCTCATTCTGATTCTGATTCTGATTCTGAAGGCATATATTTTTTTATTGTAACTTTAAAGTCAAAATGTATAAATATATTTGGGGTCTAGTAGAACACAACATCATTTTTGTTTTTTCATTAATCACACTTTGGAAAATTAGACATTTAAAATCACACATTTAACATTTCAAAAAGTTTTTCTTACTAGCTACAACTGTAATGGGGAAATGCTAAATATTCTACATGAAAAGTGGATGGCAGAGAGAGAATGAAGGGTAAAGATTTTTAATTATTGGCAGAAAGGTAAAAGCAGCTTAGCCACATCACATCTGTGACCACATATTGTGTATGTGTGCACAAGTGTTATTTCAAATTGCAAAAGTCTATGTGGCATTACTGTGTTAATGGTGAACAGGAGCAGTATGTTAAATATACACAGAGCTGCTCTACTCTTTAATAATCTTTCTTGTATCAGAACATCACGACAAACACTCTCCGCCATCTCCTGGACAACGGACAAATACGTTAAACAACAAACAGTTGAAAAATGTTAGTTATTTACCTCAGTATTTTGAGGTTTATAGCTCCAGACTTACAGCAAGCAAACATTTATACGTCAATTTTGATTTAGTAAAGAGACAAATCATCACACCAGTCACTGACCCCAGCAGACACAAACAAACCGTTTTCAGCCCAACACTGACACTTAACAAACAGGAAAGGCCGGAGAGAGCAAGAGAGAGATCAGCCACATATTTTTGTTATGCACTTAGGTACTTAAGCAGAATTTATTCTGTTATTTGAGCTTCTGTAGAGATTTCAAGTGAGGTCTAGACTCACTCACTGTGTGTATGTTTGCAATTGTCTTTTGATTATGTGTGCATTTTTGAGTATACCAGTTTAGGTCCCTATAAAGCAGGGATACAAAATTTCACTGGCATTTCTGAAGCGCTGCATGCTGTGTCAGTGTATTTCAAGATGCTAAACTAAACTCTAAAGCATTTGTCCTCGGGATCAGCAGATTGAACACAGCAGATGCATTACAGAAAACCGTGCATAATTGCAGTTTACAATCATCCATAGGGCTACAAAATGGTGTGAAGTCTGTAAGGTCTGCCTGTTTAAAATAACATTATGACATCAGAGAGAGATTAATTGTTTCTCATTATTAGTTTTGGCAGTGTGAACAGGAAAGTGAAGTGAAGTGACATGTGGCATGTGGCCAAGTATGGTGACCCATACTTGGAATTAGTGCTCTGCATTTACCCATCCAAAGTGCACACACACAGCAGTGAACACACACAAACCGTGAACACACACCCGGAGCAGTGGGCAGCCATTTATGCTGCGGCGCCCGGGGAGCAGTTGGGGGTTCGGTGCCTTGCTCAAGGGCACCTCAGTCGTGGTATTGAAGGTGGAAGAGAGCGCTGTACATTCACTCCCCCCACCTACAATCCCTGCCGGTACGAGACTCGAACCCACAGCCTTTGGGTTATGAGTCCGACTCTCTAACCATTAGGCCACGACTTCCCCAAAGTCGTGAAAGGAAAGGAACTAAATGAAACAATGTCTGTTATATCATTAACTAATGGTTTTCAACTGGTAGGTCACTCACAACCTAAAAAATGAACCTGTTCTGATAGGACTATGGACAGCGAAGAAAAACGCTAATAAATAAAAGCAACTAACCACATATGCGTGCATAGTATAAATAGTAAATTAACAGGCTTTTAAACTTTTAAAAGGAATGAAAATGCTTTCCATAGTCTTTTGTTGTTAATAAGCAAATATGTCAATTATACAATATATGTGTGTATGTGTGTGTACCTGTTTTTCTATTCTGGTGGGGACTTAAACCTGAATACACACAGACTCATTGGGACTTGTGTCACGGTGGGGACCTAAATTGAGGTCCCCATGGGTAAACAAGCTAATAAATCACATATAATGAAGTTTTTTGAAAATCTAACAATGCAGAAAGTTTCCTGTAAGGGGTAGGTTTAGGTGTAGGATTGGTGTAGGACAATAGAAAATATGGTCTGTACAGTAAAAAAACCATTACGCCTATGGAGAGTCCCCACAAGGATAGCAAACCAGACGTGTGTGTGTGTGTGTGTGTGAGAGAGTCAATATTTATTTGAATTTCAATGTTTGACTGAAAGACACCAAATATAAAATCTTGGTCCTGAAGCAAAACCTGTTGAGAATCACTGTCATAAATCACTCACCTGAAAACTGAACAACTGTAATATGATACTAACTGAATGCCTTTTTCACAAGTAGTTGCAGACACCACCTGTTTTCCAAAATACTGAATTAATGAAAAACATGAAGCAGTACAGTGACAATCAAATCATTCAATGAAATAGAAATGTGTGCATTCATTGTGCTTAGCAAACAAGTGTAACAGTAAGGTTTAAAGGTGGGGCTGTGATAAAGCGGGACTGGGAAAGACAGGACCTTTCCAGGCTGATCTTATCACTCAAGTCACACACAAAAAACATACTATAATAATACTTCACAATATTACTGTATTTTGCTCAAATAAATGCAGCCTTGTTAAACATAAAAAAATCCCAAACTTCTGAAGTCAATGTGAACTCGTGACCTCATTTCCTGATCCCACTCTGGATGACACAGAAATCAAGTGTCTGCTCTGTTTAGGTGACCTGCTTTTGCTGCTTGTGGATTACAGGACAGCAATATATAATACAGCAGACTTACCTAAATAAAACCACAGTCCCACAGCTATTACCTTAAATAAAGTTCTAGATTTCACTGGAATTTTGAGTTTTAGTCCATGAGGTCCATTAACATTTATTAACCCCACAGGATTAATGCCAGTTATCACTGCCTCAAACAATATGGAGAACCACCTGGACAAAGTACAGCCTCTCAGAACATAACCTAGCAACAAAGGTGCCATAAAACATAGCATTATAGTTTCGTCCCAGAGTGTTTTGCACAAGGTACAAGAAAATGTTATGGCAACAATGCAAAACGAAACAATCCTGAGACATAAGAATTCATGAAAATTCATGAGAATTCACATACAATTGTCAATTTATATATTGTTATTCCTTATTTACTTGTTCTATTTTTTATTTATTCTTCTTTTTATTATCTGTGTTTCTGTTCTGTCTCTGTCATTCTGTTGCACTGCGGAAGCTTTTGTCATGAAAACAAATTCCTCGTATGTGAAAACATACCTGGCAATAAAGCTCATTCTGATTCTGATTCCTGAGTCAAAGGTCAAAGGTTACTGTCCACAGAGAAAAAGACAGTTGATGATGCAGATGTGTTTCTTCATTATCTTGTTTGTTATGTGCGTGTTTACAGCTCTACAGTACTAATAACTGAATCATCCTCACTGACACACTCTGAAAAGATGCATTCCTGGGAAGTGTGAGCGTATTTTATTCTTTTACTTTGACATCCATATAACCACAGGTTCATTGCTAGTGTAAAATCAGTTAAAGTGTTCACAATGTGTGTGAGTTTGTGAGGAGGAAATGGTTTGTTAGTGTGTATACAGTCCCAGAGTCCATATGAAGCCTTTGTGAGTGACTTCCTTTAAACCCGGCGCCACTGTTCCTTCCCTCTACAGCTATGAAGTATTGAGTTCAAGCTTTGGCGTGTTTCACTCATTTTCATTGTTATACATATTTAAATTTTTACTCTTCCTTTTGGACGCACCAAAAAAATCAGTGAATCACCTTACTATCATCAGTCATCACAACCTGCTGTGGCAAAAACATCAACTGACTCAATATCTATGACTTTAATTAGGCTGAGATGAGACGATTAATACTATATCATTAATATTGTCACTATGCAAACAAAAAGAAATATGTCCATGGATGTGGGTTTACTTGGCAATTTGTTAAGGACAGCTTTGTCTCCAGGGGCCTGATGTATAAACTTTGCGTACACACAAAATGGGCATGGAAATGTGCGTACGCAATTTTTCACGCACATATCGGGATTTATAAAAAATAAACTAGGGGTAAATATGTGCTTACCGTACGGACACTCTAGACCATGCGTACGCACTCTTTTACTGGAGTGAGCGAAATAATGAAGCAAACAGAATGATTTTAAAGTCTGTTTTACATTTGACATACACATTTAGATTAAATATTACACTCTCAATAATGCAGTTAAACACTGAAATTTCATGAAATTATTATCCAGAAATTACAACATTTTTATATGAATTTAAACAGAAATATTTGCAGTGGATGTGCTGCTTTCGAACTATTTTTCTGTGGTATGCAATTTAATGTTTGAATCACAGCGAGGATTGCTTGGCACATGACAATTCCGCTTTAAATTGTGTTCTAAATAGCAAAACTCATGTTCTGAGAAAATACTTTTGCGTGAATAATGATCACTGATGTGAACTTGATTCGTCTGATGCTTTGGAACATATACGGTAACGACAGACATAAGGATGCACTTGTTGATCAAACATTCCATTGGCTGGTTTGAACAGGTTTGATGACAGTACTCTAAAACCTCTGTTCACAGGTGTCGCGCAGATAACACCAGATTTAAAAGATAGAATTTGAAGGAAACTATAAAATATGCACGTTTTATTTTCAAAATATTTTTGTTATTGACACGGTGAGTCAGGCAGTTATTTACATTGCAAAAAATAAGGCCATTCAAAATAATATCATGATCTCCATTCAAATATACATTCTAAAATATGTGTTTACTTTATAGGCAGAATTGCATATCATTTGAATAGCAATGTGATGTCTCAAAAAGCATTTAAAGTACGTATCTCATATTTTCCTAACTTATTGTACCCTTACCTGCGTTAAACATTGTGTCACGTGGATGGAATATGCATGGAAATGATATTGTGACGAATGGGGCGGGGCCGAGAGCCGTGGGAACGGAGCGAGGCCGGTGGAGTAAGTGATAATGCACGACACCTGTGCCACTCATTGATCTCGAGTCCCACGGAAGAGCTCCAGAAGGATAAAAGGAGGAGTGACGACAGTGCAAGACGACAGAGTCCAGGCCTGGTCCTCTCTCGTCTTGCACTGTCGCTCCGTTCCCACGGCTCTCGGCCCCGCCCCACTTGTCACAGATATGCAGATGACGTTATGCATATTAAAACTAGGCGTTGTAAGCTCCACATATGGCTATTTCGGGGAGGAGACGGGGTGAAGATTCATGTACGAACAATCTTCCACTGACTGGGTATTACAAAGGGAATTTTTCGCAGGTTCTGGCGTACACATGGCTATATAAATCTGAAAACTTTTGTACGTATGCAAAATCCAGCTTTTGTGCGTACGCACACATTTAGGATGAAATCTACGTAAAGTTTTATACATGAGGCCCCAGATGTTTGAAAATATGTGACAAAACCATTCAAACATTTGGAGTATGTAGAAGGTTTTTAATGATTGTGAAAGAACTCTCTTATGCCCACCAAGGTTGCATTTATTTGACCAAAAATACAGTAAAAGCAAAATAACTTAATATATTTTAATGTAATGTAAATGTTGTAATGTTTAAATGGATTTTTTCAAATACACTAACACATTTTTTTCCTGTATTTGACAAATCGACAGTTCAAAATAACTTTTTTTGTAACATTCTAAATTAAATTACTGTGACTTAAAAGTATTCATTGATTTTATATATATATATATATATATATTTATATTTGTAATTAGCTTATTATAAATGAATAACATAAATATGCGGCATGTCCTTATTTAGATAGCTATGTATGTAAGTGTGTGTTTGGTAGTTTTGCTCTCCTTCATACTTGCATGAGTAAACAGTTTGCAAGATGCTGGCCAAGGTAAACAGAAGTCTGTCAAAAACACACACACACACACAGACTCAGACTCAGACTCAGACTCAGACTCAGACTCAGACCACTTGTGCTGCTTTGTTGTAATTCTTTCTTCCTCTAGCTGTATCATGTTTTCATTTCAATTCCATATCCCTCTCACTCACAAACAGGAATACACAGATTAAATTATTAATAGTGAAGATCTGTAATTACACATGAGAAATGATGTAAACCCAAAGAAAACCACACCATCATGTACAGTTCATACAGAATTAATTTAGAGACCTGAGTTACTTTATCAGTCGACTATCATTGGTATTTCTGCTCGTCACTTTACAACAATAGATGACCACAGTATGCGACAACTGATCATTCAGAATAGAGTACTCCAGGGAGCGTTGCAAAAACCATACATCATTGAACAAGAAAAATTATTTAGCCAAAGACTTTCATAACTATCTGTTCATTAATGTGTCCATCTGTATAAGAACTGGAAGCCTAAAAGCAGATTATGGACATGCAGATATGAGCAAACCCACCTTAGTGTGCCAAAAACAAATGAGCTGATTGGAACAAAAAACAACCTATCAGGAACACCTACTAGGAATCACATTCTGAAACCAGTTTCAAAAACTACACAAACTAAACTAAAATACACACTAACAGAAACTTTAAAGCAAACTTACTACTCACAAAACCCACCAGAGCACAAAAAAATCATCTTCATAAACTACCACACGATATATCCAAAGCTTGTTTTGCCCTCTTTCTCTCATTCTGTACAGGAGCCCATTTCCTGTGAGTGATTAGAAGGGGGGAGAACACGGTCCAGAGAATTTTCTCTCTTTGTTGTTGCTGTTTTGTCTGCGAGTGAAGGGAAGGAATGCCCGAATTAAACACGTGGAATTCAGGACACCCAAAGAGGTGCGAGGTTCAGAAGATGGCACGAACGACAGAGTGTGTGCATGAGAGAACAAAGGAGAGAGAAAGAAAGAGTGCAAGAGAATTGAGGGGGGAGGGAAGAGTGAGTGGATGGGTGATTAAAGAGAAGAAAAGAAAAACCTTGTAACATCTTTGGAATCCATTTTTTATTGTCTACTGGCACATTAGGCTGGCAGCTGAATGTTTTGTATTCATGTACATATTTTCTGACAGGCAGGAATGTTGAATAAAACGCCTGAGTCTGACCTGAAGAACGTGTTCTCCAATGCGTTATTAAACACACACACATTCTGTGCAGCATGCAAAACACTCACAGCCACCTCCCGAGGAATTAACCTGACTGTGATTTTAAATGACAGGCCACATTCACAACTGAATGAGCAATTACAGAAGACTGATGAAGGTGAAGAAAAGCAAAACAAAAGCTTGGGTCTATGACGTCACATGACAGTAATTTTTGGTCAAAAATATCAGGGTAATACAACTGTCCTGACATCATAAAGTAAAAAGCCTTATCAGAGGAATAATTTTTTTAAAGAAATTCTTAAGCGGTTTAGCACAATTTTTTTCTTCTTATTATTATTAGACATGCCGATATTATCGGAATGTTATCGGCCAATATTGTCAAAAAGAAGAATTTGCCCTTTTTATCACAACGCACACCACAAAGTCACGCAACACCCCAAAACTAATGATATTTATGAATTATTAATACAAGATGTTTTGTGATCTTTATATTCAATAATATGTGGTAACACTTTACTAACTTTACTTTACTAACTACTACACTTTACAAAGCCTTTATGTATAATGCATTATAAAAGTAGTTTTAATACATTAATTATGCCTTGTAAAGCACCTTATAATGCATTGTAAAATCTCATGAATTATATCCATAGTTAATAAATAATAATACTTCATAACTTCTCTAATTCATTGTTACACTATGCATTTATTTTTATAATTATTTACAACAAGATACAATGTATTACAACACATTATAAATAATTTGGTCCCACTTTATATTAAGTGGCCTTAACTACTATGTATCAAAAAATAAGTACAATGTACTTATTGTGTTCATATTGTATTGCAAAACACTTTTGTTGCTACTGAGGTGAGATATGGGTAAGATTAGGGACAGGTTTGGTGGTATGGGTGGGATTAAGGTGTAAGGGATGGGTCAACAGTGTAATTATAAATGTAATTACAGAAATTAATTACAGATGTAATTACATGCAGGTATTTTTAAAATACAAGTACAATGTAAAAACAAGTATGTACACAATAAGTGCATAGTACCAAATGATTAATTAAAATGTAAGTACATAGTAGTTAAGGCCACAACATAAAGTGGGACTAATAATTTGAATGCATTCTAATCCTTTAATAACCATTTATAATGCATTATACATGAAGGCTTTAAGTAAAGTGTTACCAAATGTTTTTTTTTTCAAAAGCATAAGAAACCAACATGAATTCCAGGAGTACACTGCTAAGAACTTGGCACATGTTTTAATTAAAAAAAAATCCAAATAAATCCAGGAATAGTTTTTGCACAAGTGTCAGACAGGCTTATATAATCCATGTGAAGTGCCTGGCTGTAGAGGGAGAATGGATAAAACCAGAGAGAAAGAGAGATGCCAAGAGCAAATGGTAAATGTGAGATTTGACTGCATCATGTCCTTATAAGGCCTGAATAAAGAGCCTTTTCCCTCTAAATCCATCTAGTTGGCATGACCTACAAACACAATACCAGAAGACCAAAATGATAAAACAACATCATTTACACTGCATTCTCAGGAGCAAGAATGAAAAAGAGAGAGAGAGTGGGATGAATATATCAAAGTGGGTGGGCGTTTAATATGCTTGACCTTTGGCACCGTTTTCTGTCTTGACTTTGGGGTAGAAAACAGACGGAAAGCAAACGAACAGAAAAAAAGAATGGCTTGTATGTGTGGTATGTTTGTGCAGACCTCTCCAAACTGCCCTCAATAATTGGGTGGACACACACATACACACTGAAAACATACACACATTATGGGCAGTGTTGGAGAAAGTTACTTTTAAAAGTAATGCATTACAATATTGTGTTACTCTTTTTAAAAAAGTAACTAATTGTACTACTTAGTTACTTTTTTATAGAAAGTAATACATTATGTTACCTTTGTCACCTGGGCTGGGCTGGGCTTGCTCATTTGTTTTTTAAAGAGATAATTCACCCAAAACTTAAAATTATGTCAGTAATAACTCTCCCTCATGTTGTTCCAAATCAATAAGACCTTCGTTCATCTTCAGAACACAAATTAAGATATTTTTGATGAAATTCAAGAGCTTTCTATCCCTCCATAGACAGCAAGTGTCCTACCACCTTCAAGGCCCAGAAAGGTACCAAGAACATCAACAAAATAGTCCATGTGACATCAGTGGTTCAATCATAATATTACGAGAATACTTTTTGTGTGAAACCCCCCCTCTAATAATAATGACTTTATTCAACAATTCTTCTCCCGAGAGTCACCCTGTGCCTCCATTCTGGAGAGTACCACGACGCATGCGCATGCATGTTCTACGTCAGCAGCACCACGCGCAGTCGCGCATGCCTTGTTTACATGCAGGAAAGCACGCGCATGCATCGTGGTACTCTCCAAAATGGTGCCTAGGGTGACTCGGGCAGAACTGTTGATTAAAGTCGTTATTTTTGTTTTGTTCATTTTTTGTTTTTTTTGCACACAAAAAGTATTCTCGTAGCTTCATAAAATTACGGTTGAACCACTGATGTCACATGGACTATTTTAACGATGTCCTTACTACAATTCTGTGCCTTGACCGTGGAATTACCCTTGCTGTCTATGGAGGGTCAGAAGTAGGGGTGGGCAATATATCCTCAAAATTATATCACGATATTTCAAGAATATTTGCGATAATGATATTTATGACGATACAGAAAAAAAAAATGGAACAACGTTTCATAGGTGATTGCAGCTGGCAGGCAGCAGCATTTATTAGTGCAAACAAAATGAAGGGCATTTTCCATTATTTTCCAATGAGCTACTGTCATCGATGACAAACTACCTAATTCGAAGTGTAAATCTATTGTCATAAGGTGGCAGCAGCAGCTGTGTGTTCAACTTGAAGCACACTGATCAGTGTATGACATCAAAATAGCGCGAGTGACTTACCCCTAATTTACACTGCACGTGTCTGCGGCGCGTTACAGCTCCGATGCAGCCACTCTAGTCAATGCTTGTGTTTATACCAGTGGCGCCGTGGCACATTTCAGAAGCGTCCCAGAAGCGGCTCTCCGTGCCACTTCGCTAAATATATGTGCCTTGCATATTTCTGACAGTAAGTATTCATACCCCTTCATTTCTTTCACATTTTGTTATGTTGCTGCCTTATGTTATACTGCTTTAAATTACTTTTTTTCCACACATCAATCTACACTCCATACACCATAATGACAAAGCAAAAACAGAATTGTCACAACTTCGTATATTCATTAAAAATAAAAAACTGAAATAAGTACATTGCAACTAGTGCTGGGCAGTATGACCAAAATTTTATATCACGGTATTGTTCAAAATGATACCGGTTTCACGGTACAAGACGTTTTTTTTTTTTTTCATGCATGACCGGGTGTTAAACATATTTTCTACTGATTGAGAGAGGAAATACTGCAGTATATTGACTTAGAATGCCCTATATTACTGTCATGAGTGAATATTGCCAAAAAATACCACACTAAATAGTGACTAAACACAACCCCTTTTAATACGTTAACCAGGAGTCACTCATTTATAAATCGTGGCATCGTCTGATAAAATCAACATGAATCTACACTAAAGAGCGGCTATGCGGTTGTTTTGGCTATATTACTTTTTTGTCTCATGCAGTGCACTGCCTGTGTCTGAGTAACAAACTAAAAAAAACAACAAACAAAAAAGTGCATGTAATATTAACAAGACGAACTACGCTCATATTTAAAATTCCAAACAATCAGTAAGCGATAGGTGCTTGGAGACGCTGTTTTGTACTCATTTATTGACGAGTCGGCTGCAGTGCGGCCAACTGAATGAGCTGCTTCTCTGCCACTCACTGCACAGAACAGACACTTCTCCGGGAAAGTCAGACCTCGCGTTTGTGGGACAGCACTGGCGAAATCTTCCAACTGAACCATAGCTAAGGTTTATCTAAAAAAGCCGCTAGGTTTGTCAGTATGAATATTCTATGGAAAAAAGCCACTAAAGGGGTCTGAAAGTTGCTAAATCTAGTGTTAAAGACACGCTCGTGTGTGTGAGACGCGAGAGCTGATGGCAGGGGCGGTGGATATTTGTGGCGGTCAATGTGGATATTGTGGATGAGTTCTTCTGTGTCATCATGTTCTATTATTTCTACAGCTTCAGTTTCGGAACTTTCACGCTTAGTAACACATACAGCTGTTCCCTCACCACAGTGCAACAGTGAAAAGGGACTTCTTTCAAACAGTGTCGTGTTCCGAACGTTGTTTAAGCGACATACATCGGTATTGCGGTATTTTAAAATTCGTATCATAACAAAAATAAACACCGGTATTCGGTATGAACCGGTATACCGCCCAGCACTAATTGCAACTAACTAAATATTTAGCTGAAGAACCTTAACAGCCTCAAGTCTTTTCGGGTATGATGCGACAAGCTTTGCACATCAGCTTTCGGCAATTATCTGCCATCCTTCTCCTCATCTCTTCACCTCTCAAGCTCTGTCAGGTTGGATGGGGGCAGATGCACATTTTCAGGTTTCTCCAGAAATATTTGACTGGGTTCAATCCCAGGCTCTGGCTGGGCCACTCAAGGACATTCACAGAGTTGTCTATAAGCCAATCTTGCTGTGTGCTTAGGGTCATTGTCCTGTTGGAAGGTGAACCTTCTGCTCAGTCTGAGGTTTTGAATGCTCTGGACTAGGTTTTCATTAAGGCTATCTCAATATTTTGGTGCACTGAGCTTTACTTCTACTCTGACGAGTCCCTCAGTCCCTAACACTGAAAAACAGCCCCACAGCATGAGGCTGCTACCAGCACACTTTACTTTTGGGATGGTACTCTGCAGGTGATGAGCATTGCCTGGTTTCCTTCAAACATGATGCTTGGAATTGAGATTCATCAGACCAGATAATTTTGTTTCTCAGAGTCTGGGGGTCCTTTAGGTGCTGTTTTGCAAATTCCAAGTGTGTTTTCGTGTGTCTTCACCGGTGTGGCCAAACTGAGGATTGAGTTTGGCCACACCGCTATAAAGCCCAGATCGGTGGAGTGTTGCAGTGATGTTTGTCCTTCTGTAGTTTTCTCCCTGTAGTTTTCTCCCATTTCCACATACGATCATGGAGCTCAACTAGAATGGCCATCAGCTTCTTGTTCACCACTCTAACCAAAGCCCTTCTCCATCAATTGCTCAGTTTGACCAGGAGGCCAGCTCTAGGAAGAGTCCTGGTTGTTTCAAACTTCTTCCAGTTTTCATGTGTCTACACTGAAGAGAGGATTGAGTCTTGCCACACCATCATAAAGCTCAGATCGGTGGAGTGTTGCAGTGATGTTTGTCCTTCTGTAGTTTTCTCCCTGTAGTTTTCTCCCATTTCCACATACGATCATGGAGCTCAACTAGAATGGCCATCAGCTTCTTGTTCACCACTCTAACCAAAGCCCTTCTCCATCAATTGCTCAGTTTGACCAGGAGGCCAGCTCTAGGAAGAGTCCTGGTTGTTTCAAACTTCTTCCAATAAGGGTAACAGAGACTACATGCTTCTGTGACCCTTCAATGAAGCATTTTTTTTTTTCTGAACTCTTCCCCAGACGTGTGGCTTGATGCAAACTTGTTTCTGAGCTCTACAGGCAGTTATTTTGACCTCAGGGCTTGATTTTTGCTCTGATATGCATTATCAGCTGTTAGACCTTTAATTAAGACGTGTGTGCCTTTCCAAATTATACCCATTCAATTGAATTTGCCACAGGTTAACTTCACTTGAAGTGTAGTGACATCTACAAGCAATATGAATGCTCCTGAGCTAAATTTCAACTGTCCCAGATAAGGGTATGAGTACTTATGCAATGGAATCATTTAAGTTTCTTATTTTTAATAAATTATGCTTTACCATTATGGTGTATGGAGTGTAGACTGATGTGGGGAAAAAAAGTCATTTAAAGCAGTTTAACAAGGCAGCAACATAACAAAACGTGAAAAAAATGAAGGGGTATGAATACTTTCACAAGGCACTGTATCTTAATTTGTGTTCCGAAGATGAACGAAGGTCTTACTGGTTTGGAACGACATGAGGATAAGAAATTAATGACAGAATTTTAATTTTGGGTGAACTACCCCTTTAATAACAAAAAAAACAAAAGTTATATTTTATGGCAACTGTAAAGGCCCTTTCACACCAAAAGTGAAATTAATAAGTCTCCGACTGAAAGAAGTGCCTCGGCCTCTGCACCTCACTCCCAATTTTTCTCATTAATGGACATGAGATGTGCCAGTAAATAAATTGGGGAAAAAAGTAACTTGCAATACTTATTTGAAAAAGTAACTCAGATATTTTGTTGTAAATTGAAAAGTAATGCGTTACTTTACTAGTTAGTTACTTGAAAATTATTACGTAACTCACATTATCCCCAACACTGAGAGCCTCAGTGTTGAAAAAAAACAAAAAGCAGAATGGCTTTCAGAACAAAAGTTTGACAATTATATTGGCCTGGTAACATTACCCACACACCACTACCTGCAAATGAAGGGAATTCCTGCACAGAAAACTGCCTCATAAACTTGTGAAGTAACTGGACATTTGGAAACAGTCTGGGAATTCTGATTTCCATCAGGACTTGGGCTGCCTCTCTCTCCTAAAGTATTCCTGATTCTGTTGTTAACGTGTGTGTGCCTCGTAGGACAAAGACAGAGACTTCTGCATAAAGCACCGATGCTGCAGCAGGAGACCATGTCCATATCCTATTATGGGTGGGAATGAGTCAGGTCAGAGTCATGTTGACATAGTGCCAGGCAGCACGGCTGACAGACTGACAGCTTTGGGGCCGCGGGTAGAAACTGAAATAATAATCGTTAACTGACTGATTGCACCATTTATGGGAGACTGATGACTGCTCTATTTATCATATGACCAGAGTTTGACATGATGAGACAGAGCGAGTGTTGTGTCTGTACAAAATACAACTAAAAATTCTTAAGAATCACACATTCTTTTCATTATTTACTCTGTCCATTAGGACTAGGGCTGTCAAACTCCAAAGTATCAGAAAAGCACTATAAAAGTACCATAAAAGTGGTCCATACAAAATGTGTGCTATATTCCAAGTCATACAACATCTTTTTATAAGGATCAGACTTAAATTTAAGTTGCTATTCACTGAAAATATTGCCATTTGCTTAAATTCTCCTTGGCAGGTTTATTAGCATTCCTGAGATGCCCGATTAGTGAATGAATTGTTCTTTTGAGTCAGATCTTTAATAAATCAGCTGACACACATTCGTAAATCATTCAAAACCAGTCTGAATGATTCAAAAATTGGACTGATCCAGGTTTTTAAGTTTAGCTAAATGATGCAACAGCACTGGAAGGGAAATACAAAGAAAAAAAAATCTCCATTTGTGTTTCACAGAAGAAAGTAAGTCATACGTGTTTGGAAAAGGCTGTAAGTCAATAATGACATAATTCTCATTTTTGGTTGAACCATTCATTTAACAAGCAATAGAAAATTGTTAAAATTACATTTCAATACATTTCGATGTCAAGCTTCCATATTTCCTTTTTTGAATAACACATAATTGCCTACAGGTTTCTCTCTAATTAAGACATATGTAATGTGTGTAAAAAAATCTAAAAGATAATTATATGCCTTATTGCATTACAAGCCGATATTCCGACAGCTTAACCAAGGGTTTCCACAGTTCTAAATGACATAATGTGGTATGGAATTCAACCAACTGAACACAGGTATTTTTTGGTTATAAATATCAAGCAGCAACTAATGACAGGGAAGAAGACGTAGAACACTTTTAATCGGCTAGACAAGACAGACTTTGATTTAGCCACAGTGACGTCAGGCATAAAGGAAATTAATGAACTACTTTAAATGGATTGAGAAGATAGTCATAAAAAGGGATGAAGAGGAAATGATGAGTGTTGTGGGGGAGAGAAGGAGCCTGATAAAGAATGAGTGCGCAACAGAGGAAGAGGAATGTTGAAAATGAGATGCATCGTCATCCAGATGGTCGGACCATGAAGATTCACATGTGTTTATGAATCGGTGTGTGTGCAGACACAGCAAACCTCACTTAACACAAGCCAAACTCAACAACATCCTTCTTTTAGGAGCACCAGCGGTGCAAAAAGCACCTCAAACTATTCACAAACCATACGCCTAGTCACAAGGGCCTAAACCACCACATTTATCAGACTGAAAAGAGGGGGAGAGAGTAGAAGGTCTGCTAAGTCCATGCTGCTTTATACTTTAAGAGAAAATCAGAGAAAAAAAAGAAGAGGCAGAAGACCTGCAACATGTTAGCCTGTACATTCCTCTCTCTGAGAACATGTATGTTTTCACTGATCACAGAGAAAAACAACCCAGCACAAAAGGGCCATGAGATCGCATGCTTGGAGAGAGAGAAACAGAGGAAGACGTGAACCAAACCAGAGCTTTTCTACTATAAAAGAAATATGAAGATGGTAATAATATACATTGGGGTCTGCACATATGAGACCAATTAATCTATTTTGCATTTTTTAAATTAATTAAAATAAACACGCATTAACAATAAGTGAAATGTTTAAATTTAAAAAAATATATTAACATGAATTTTCGAATGTCTTAGTATTTTAGTATCTTTTGCTATCAAGAACTCCAAATATGTGTGACCCTGGACCACAAAACCAGTCATAAGGGCAATTTTTTAAAATTTATATTTCTGAAAGCTGAATAAATAAGCTTTCCAGCGATGTGTGGATTGTTAGGATAGGACAATATTTGGCCGAGATACAACTATTTGAAAACCTGAAATCTGAGGGAGCAAAAATATCAAAATATTGAGAAAATCGCCTTTAAGGTTGTCCAAATGAAATTCTTAGCAATGCATATTACTAATCAAAAATTAAGTTTTGATATATTTACAGTAGGAAATTTACAAAATATATTCATGGAATATGAACTTTATTTTATATCCTAATGATTTTTGGCATAAAGCAAAAATTGCTTATTTTGACCCATACAATGTATTTTTGGCTATTGCTACAAATATACCCATGCTACTTATGATATTTGTGGTCCAGGGTCACATATGTAAAACCTGATCATATTATCCAACAGAACACAATTTTATTTATTTCCAGATTCATAGAAGACCAGGTTATCGTGGACGATAAGGGCTATAGGCTATAGACAAAAGGAAAGCTTCAATGGCAGAGACTCATCTTAAAAGATTTCAGAAGGTTTCAGGACTTCAGGATTATGATGATGGAGGTTCTTCTCATGTACGGTAAATTACACCTCTCATTCAAGTTTTCCACCATTTTTGGTTTGAGCATGTACAGGTGCATCTCAATAAATTAGAATGTCATGGAAAAGTTCATTTATTTCAGTAATTCAACTCAAATTGTGAAACTCGTGTATTAAATAAATTCAATGCACACAGACTGAAGTAGTTTAAGTCTTTGGTTCTTTTAATTGTGATGATTTTGGCTCACATTTAACAAAAACCCACCAATTCACTATCTCAACAAATTAGAATACTTCATAAGACCAATAAAAAAAACATTTTTAGTGAATTGTTGGCCTTCTGGAAAGTATGTTAATTTACTGTACATGTACTCAATACTTGGTAGGGGCTCATTTTGCTTTAATTACTGCCTCAATTCGGCGTGGCATGGAGATGATCAGTTTGTGGCACTGCTGAGGTCGGGGTGTGCGATATTACCAAAAAATTATATCTCGATAATTTTCTGTGATTTTATCGATAACGATAATTAGACGATATTTTGCTAAGTGCGTTATTGTGCTGACATCTTAGGGACTGCATGCTGTGGACAGCTGACTCCTGAATTTTTTTTATATTCTTCATATTCTGTGTGGTCAGTTCACAGCAGTGATAGAAATTAATAATTTCCAACAAGTTTTATGGGCATTTTTAACTTTAAGCCATTTTTTCTAAAAGTGTGCACCATTTTTTTGAGTCAAATTCTTGCATTTGGGCTGTTACCAAGCAAATGAGATCAGTATCAACAAAATTTATCTTAAATCTTTAGCTGCTTTAGAAGTGGCATTTAGATGCATTTGCACACTGTTTAATGCAGCTCTGAGGGACATGGAATACTTTTACCTGCAGTTACAAATGCATAAATAATGTTTTTATATATTAAACAAAACATTGAAAACTGATGTTTGAAATTATTTAAAAAATGAAAAGGTACCTTAAATGTGAAATTAAAACTGCCAGTAGGTGGCAGCAAGTCACTGTTAAGGGAGTCATTGCGATTAAACCGAATCATTTAAACGGTTGATTCTTTCAGGAACAAAACACCTTCCTGTTGCTCAGAGATGCAAAAGAGTGCAAAAATTAAAAAAAAAATAGAGCAAAAACGGTGTCTGAAAATATATGAAAATATGGTGTCTAAAACGTAAGTCTCTTAATATTAACTTAGTTTATTGAACTGTTGTATAAAATCAATATCACATTTGTAATCATGCTGACATGCTGACTGAAAAAACGTCACTCTTCGTGTGATATTAACTATATGAAATGATATAAATATATACATTTTCTGCCCCATATCTTGAATTATGTGATAATTCTAAATGCATTTTAATAGACTGATTCATGCAGTGAAAGAACGCACTCTAAATGCGCACACGCATTAGTCTAAACTACTAAGACTTCACGTAATGTATGCGTGCACTCTGTAGGTGTGTTTTGTTTGCTTTTTGCCATATACTCGATAATATCAAATCGCACATCGTTAAAACAATTACGATATTATCGCAAACCATACATATCGCACACCCCTATACTGTTTCTTCCTGTTGCTCAGAGATGCAAAACAGTGCAAAAACTAAAAAAAAAATAGAGCAAAAACGATGTCTGAAAATATATGAAAATATGGTGTCTAAAACGTAAGTCTCTTAATATTAACTTAGTTTATTGAACTGTTGTATAAAATCAATATCACATTTGTAATCATGCTGACATGCTGACTGAAAAAACGTCACTCTTCGTGTGATATTAACTATATGAAATGATATAAATATATACATTTTCTGCCCCATATCTTGAATTATGTGATAATTCTAAATGCATTTTAATAGACTGATTCATGCAGTGAAAGAACGCACTCTAAATGCGCACACGCATTAGTCTAAACTACTAAGACTTCACGTAATGTATGCGTGCACTCTGTAGGTGTGTTTTGTTTGCTTTTTGCCATATACTCGATAATATCAAATCGCACATCGTTAAAACAATTACGATATTATCGCAAACCATACATATCGCACACCCCTATACTGTTTAGATTTTTAAAATGCATTGTCTTATTATCGATCTATCAGTTTACATTTAAAGCTCTGCGTGATTGCAGGGTAAAAACATGGGTCGATTTTTGCATTTTTCTGAAATCTAAACAAAACAACAGTTTTATTGAAAATGCACATTCATTCTCTG
>NW_015505313.1:1551152-1580003 GCF_001515645.1 Sinocyclocheilus grahami | reverse complement strand
AAAAATGAAAAGGTACCTTAAATGTGAAATTAAAACTGCCAGTAGGTGGCAGCAAGTCACTGTTAAGGGAGTCATTGCGATTAAACCGAATCATTTAAACGGTTGATTCTTTCAGGAACAAAACACCTTCCTGTTGCTCAGAGATGCAAAACAGTGCAAAAACTAAAAAAAAAATAGAGCAAAAACGATGTCTGAAAATATATGAAAATATGGTGTCTAAAACGTAAGTCTCTTAATATTAACTTAGTTTATTGAACTGTTGTATAAAATCAATATCACATTTGTAATCATGCTGACATGCTGACTGAAAAAACGTCACTCTTCGTGTGATATTAACTATATGAAATGATATAAATATATACATTTTCTGCCCCATATCTTGAATTATGTGATAATTCTAAATGCATTTTAATAGACTGATTCATGCAGTGAAAGAACGCACTCTAAATGCGCACACGCATTAGTCTAAACTACTAAGACTTCACGTAATGTATGCGTGCACTCTGTAGGTGTGTTTTGTTTGCTTTTTGCCATATACTCGATAATATCAAATCGCACATCGTTAAAACAATTACGATATTATCGCAAACCATACATATCGCACACCCCTATACTGTTTAGATTTTTAAAATGCATTGTCTTATTATCGATCTATCAGTTTACATTTAAAGCTCTGCGTGATTGCAGGGTAAAAACATGGGTCGATTTTTGCATTTTTCTGAAATCTAAACAAAACAACAGTTTTATTGAAAATGCACATTCATTCTCTGCCAACAGGTGACGCTTAGGCATATAGGCACAACACAACGCAATGCAGCACCGGACTTTGAACATGCAGTGCTCATGAAATCATAGCCTTTTGAAGTTTAATCATCGCATTCAGCATATTGCAATTCTGGTCTTTCCATCCCCAAATTTAAGACCTCTTGAAATCATAATTAAGACTTTTTAAGGCCTTAAATTTGATACAACTAAATTTAAGACTTTTTAAGACCCCGCGGAAACCCTGAGAACAAAGCCAATTTATTTTAGCGAAGCCAATCTACCAGGACCACTTTTTTCTTCTGTGTTGGTGAAATTGGAGTACAAGAGTGACAACAAGCTCTTATTTTAGTGGCGAACACAAGCACGAGTGCCTCCAGCTCTGTTTACAATTAATCATGAAGTTAATAAGCTCTTAAATCAATGTGAACATGTTGCTCTATACATGCTAAGAAATGCTGAAATACTTCACAAAAGCACTGCTGACACTCAATCAGGCGAATCAAAACAAATCGGCTGAACAGTGTGTATAATGAGGTTTTTAATCAAAGAGCAACCATTGACAGATGGAAAGTTGGACGTGAGAAACAGACATGGAGTTATTGTCCCACTCTTGGACTGAGAGTTGATGACGGATGATGACATAACAAGGACTGACAGCGGTGCTGGAATTCAACCGCTGAGTAAAACACAGGCCAAGTTTCAGCTCCGATTTCTCTTATTATTCACCCATTGCTTTATTTTTCCTCTTTACATTTATATTCACTCTTTCTTTCTCATTCTGTCTTTTTGTTGTTAGAGACTAAAGCATGTTTCTTGTTCAGAGGTGAGGAGAGTGTCTAGAATTAAATTTCCCCATGTGTTTCTCCAGGCTAACACGCTGCTTCCTGTCTGCACTGATACCCCCTTCCCCTCAATCAATCCAACCAACCACAGCACAAGATTTATGAAAGTCAGCTTCAGAATGTTGATACAGGTGCCTGCGCCACCCCTATTTCTCCCTCTCTCACATACATCCAGACACTCTTAACCTCTTTCTACCCATTTGATATCCATCACTTTACCTAGTTGTGTCTCACATGTGTCTTTGCTGTAGAGAGACAAGCCTTTGCAGACCAGATACAATACAAAAATATTTTTTAATTAATATACTTCAGTAAGGACACATTATAAATTGTTTAAAGGGGTCCTATTATGCTCTTTTACAAAGTCTTGATTTTGTTTTGGGGGTGTACTAGAACAGACTCTCATACTAGGCTGTTCGAAAAACACATTATTTTTCACATATTTAACATTATTACAACACCTCTCTCCCCAGTCTGGCATGAACGGCTCGAATAGCTCCTGTATCAAATGAAGGCCTGCCTTCTGAAAAAATGTTGCATTCGAATTTTAGGTGTGCGTTAAGGAGGCAGCCTTATCAGTGGCGCACGAGATGCGATGACGATGTAAGTGTCATTGCATTATAATGTTTTTGTTAGCCTATCCAGTTGAAGTCACTAGATACGGCGCTGCTGTGTTTGTTAATTACAAATATTGCGGGAAAAGAGAACATCAATGCAGAGAAAATCTTGTTTACGTCAAAACTGAAACCAAGCCGTTCACACAGAACACATATTTTGCGCATTTTCTTGAAGAACATCTATCAGCGTTGCACTTGCGTCTCGCACAAAAGAGCCGCATGTTTAGAAAGCCATGTAAAATGAATGCAAGTTTAACTTTGAAAAAACATATCTCGAGACTTTATGGCGGGGTTTTCTCCCCCATCCCACTGCAACTCGTGTTTTTAAATGAAAAATGTAATCTGTGAGATTGGCTTTCGGCCCTTTGTATTAAACTATGATGCTGTTTTGTTTATAGTTGTTTAAAAGCAATTTAATTAATTATAATTGGTTTATAAACATTTTAAACATTATGCACTTTTTTCACAGATAGTCATGTTATCTTATATGCTTTGAATAAACGTGCATTGGTCGATGTGCCCTCTTGTGGCCTCAGGAGAGAAGCCAAAAGCTTTTCTTCACCCTAACTGAAATTATGCATTTTAAATTCGAATATAATTGAATATAATTCGAATTTAGTTTTTTAGCCATTTTGACAGCCCTAGTGTACATATGTAGAACATTTTAGTTTTTTTTTTTTTATCTCAGGGTACCACTCCAGTGACAGCTTTATACTTTTTTTCTGAAACTGTATAAGTAATGCAAAATAAATAAATATAAATCCTGAGAGTAAAGTAAAATAAAAGTAGAGATGTTGCTGCAGTCTCCACTGTAATAAAAGGATGGTTCACCCAAAAATGAAAATTATGTGATCATTTACTCATCTCGTGTCTTGTGTTGTTCCAATCTGTGTGACTTTCTTTTCTTCAGTGGGTTAAATCTAAACCAGCTTGATTTTAACTCGTATATGGGCTGTTCCGTCTCCTGAGGGGTATGTTAATGTAAATGCTGCCTGTGGTTAAACATCTAGCATAAACAATTACTTATACATTCACGTAACGTGTATATGTTTTTACCCTGTTCAAATGGAAATCTCTGAAAGAATCCGACAGAAAAATGACTTTACCATGTCCTCATAGAGTGTTGCTTGGCATGAGTTTTAGTTTGTATTTGTGTGGTGTACTTGTGGAATTTTGTGTGTGTGTGTGTGTGTGTGTGAGAGAGAGACTTTGTGTGTGTGAGTGTGTGGCAGTGTTATAATCTGGCACTGTGTTTCCAGTAGGGTTCGTGTGAGGACAACAGCAGTTTCTGTCTTCTGGACCCGAACTGACCCAACTGGCTCTGCGCATTACACAAACACACATATTTCCTTGGCGTGTGTGTGTGTGTGTGTGTGTGGAGGAAATGTGTAGGACAGTTTGTCTCGAAGTCTCTGTCTGTTTTTATGTTTTTTATGGGCCTGCTGATCGTTCTGCCATTATAGCCGTCAAAGCCAGTTTGCCGGGTCGCTCCAAGTGCAAGAACATTTCTACAGGGCTTTAGTATGTATGTGTTTTCCACATGGTCTCCATGCCAGGCCTGACATTCCTGCCGTGTGAGTCTGTCTCTGTCTGTTGTCATAGCTAATGAAGGTTTATGAAACCCTGACAGCATCTCTGTCCTGTCCTGCACACAGGCGCCCCTCAGCTTCAAGGGCTGGGGTGCTTTTCTCTGTGTTTACTTACATTTATGACCTAACTATGCCTAAATGTTACACTAGTTACAAAGTTGACCTGCATTATGCAGCTTCTAGAAGTATTTATTCCAAAGGAACCATAGCTACACATGTCGATTGAAGTATCACCGTAGCTACATGTTATACAATTATTATATAACATGAGCACTGTATGTTACACAATAACCACTGGTAATATGTTATGGAATATGCTAATCTGTGGTTATCATCAATGACTTTGCTCTCTGAATTTGTTTTCGAAGATGAGGTCAAAGTCAATTCTCACCATATTTTCAAACCGTTTTCAATTTAGATTAAAAGATAACGATCGTGCATGTTTCTTCATAGGCGATCTTCTCCCCTTTAGTCATGCGGTACCTCATGTACTTTTATATGATAAAAAGGCCATTGCACTCACATCCAGGTCATTCTGCTGAAGAGGGACAGTCTTTCTCGTACACCTTGTCCTACATACTTGTTAGTGCTTTGTGATGCTTCAGTCAGTTCAATCATTAACTCTGAACTACCTTAAAGGGCATCACGATCGGACATATAGTGAGGTCGCAGTCAAAGTGTCAGTCATGCCGTCTTCACATGTCCGGATCTAAAATATCACAGGTGTTCTCAGATTACCTAGATGCTATGTGGCATCAGATGAAACATTAACCTGTCCGGCAAATTAAGACACATTTAACATTTTCTGAAAGTCTCTTATCTCCTGCATGCTATGTGTGCGTTGATAACAAGAGTCATAAACTGAAGTAAGTGTGAATAATGGAGATGTGATGTGCACAGTCCAAATTCTCAATAGGAAAGCTAGGGTGTCTCCGACATAGTGATAAATAACACTCGTTACCTTCTCTAGTGCAGCTCAACCAGGTCTCGTCTAGGGATGTTCATTTTAACCGGTTAACAGTTAACCGACCGTAAGAATTTTTGACTGATTAATACAATCAGTTAAACGGTTTAGAAAGTCATTTATTTATTTATTTATTTTTTTCAGTAATTTATCAAAATATTTAAAAAGTATATATTTAATATTTTGTATATAAGTATATACAGTATACGTGTATGTGTAGCGCGTATATAAAAAATTGCGTTTTAAAACAAGTCACGTATAAGTCGCATTTTATTATTTCATTCAGAAATAGGCCTAATGCCAACACGAAATGTTTACAAACATTATAATAAACCCTGTAAACATAGCTAGGCTATTTTAGTTCCCCTCACTCCACAACAAATCCTTTCAATTAACAGTATTTTGAAAAGAACAAGAATTAAAGAAAATATAAGAAGCTATAAACGACAAGCCAAAACGAATTCAGTTATGCTAAAACGAAACTGAAACCAACGTTGGGTCTCTCATTCGACACAAAATCAAATGTTTCCTTATTCGCAACGTATTTGAATGGCAAATTATTATTTATTATGTAGCTTAGGCTACTTCACTGGCATTCCAATATCCACATAAAACAAAATCTTTTGCATAGCATCACGGCAGTATGGTGATAACGCTTAACGGCACAGATTTTACTACATATTTAAACTGAGCAGTGTGTTGTTTTCCATATGTTTGACTGACTGTATTTTATTATGATAATGAACAGGCTGCATTGTCAAGGTAGCAAAGTTGAACTGTGTGCGCGCATGCGGCGCCGGCGCAATCACTTGAATTTTTTCCTTCTAACAGTGGAAGCAACTATCCTTTTAGTCATAAAGATAATCGGAATTGTAAAAGGTTTGCTTTTATTTGTGTACATTCACAATAAAAACACATCTTTGTGCTTTTGTAAAATAAGCCTAAAGAAAAATAGGATGCCGCTTTCTGCCGTCGGTTTCCTTTCGCGCAGCACAAAAATGAACCGAAACTCTGCATACTAGGCTACTTGTTGCAGTTTTTCTTTTTCTTGTTTTTCTTAATTTATTAAAGTAAAAATATATTTCTCGTATAGGCCTATTTATTATTATTATTTTATTATTATATTCATATATTATTATTATTTATATATAGCCTAGCTTTATTATGTTTTTCTCCACTCGCAGAAGCGCTGCAGGTGCATGATGTGATGCATGTGAATCCTCATGTTCTGTTGCTTGCTGCATTTTTCAGATGTAAAATTGATCCCCGGGAAACAAATGTTAATATTTGTAACGGGTCACAGACACTTATACTTTCTAATTTAATTCAATTCTAATTTAAAATAATCTTGTCGGTTAACGGTTAATAATCGGTTAACGAGCGTCGTTTAGGAAAAATAACCAAATTGAACATTAGTTCACTAGTCTCGTCCCATTCGTCGGTATTGGTGATATCACAAATCCCGGAAAATATGCGTTGTAGTCCAAACGAGTCGTTTGTTGTAGTTTTTGAAAAGTGATTTCTGTTAAATAAAATATCTCCTTTTGAATTGGACATTGAGCTTTGTAACTTTGCAGATCTTTTTTATGCTCAAACAGCAACATTACAGACTAACTAAAGTTGAAGTAGTGAAAAAGCATAATAGGACCCCTTTAAAAGTGGCAGTAAGAACTTTTATACTGTTACAAAACAAATTTATTCTTTTGAACTACATAATCATCAAAAAATCCTCAAAGTTACCACGGTTTCCACAAAAATATTTAGCAGCACAACTGTTTTGAATAACAAAATAATAAATGATAAAATGATTTTACAAAGAAAAAGTCTCATCTGCCTAAAACTGTAAATAAAGATCAAAAAGAAGTACAGTCTCTATATTCAGGCCTGTAGATACTCAGACAGACTGACAGCTTTACATCCTATCACCAATCGACAGAAAGTGGGATGGTCAGAATATGTGCGGCAGCCATTCCTACGGAAATGCAGGTCACCAGGCATCGCCAAAGGCTTTGAGAGCTTGGTCTGATCTTGAGTGTTGTCAGGGTGACCATGACATCAGTGATCGCTTTTTTTGATCATTTTATTCAGTGGAAGCAGCTAAGATCAGTCTTGTTGCAGTAACGCATGGAGACAGCCAGATATGAACTAAACAGCAGAATACAGCATCTAAACTACACACAAGAACATTCACTGAACTACCAACACTACTTTAGTGAGTCAATGACATAGTCATTTTGTCAAGATGTTTTAATTTATTTTTAAAAAGTCATTAGAAACAATTTATACATACAAATTGTATGAATTTTAAATTATTTTTTAAATAAATGATACAATGTCTTGAAAACACCTCTGTTATGATGTTTCTAACTTCTGAACATTTGAAAGATAGACTGCCAAATCAGATTCATTTGGTTTTTCTCTCTGCTACACACAAAGGCAGCTCTCAAAATCAACCTCAAACAAACAGACTAATTTCTGCAACTCCCATACTATAATTAATCACAATTATAGATAATGATCATGGAAAACCACCAATATGCTCCAATCTCAACAACAATCTTTCCTTCATCCATTCTTTAATAAGCATGTAAATGGCCTGTAACAGAGTCACCCAGTTAAAATACTTCTTTATGAACAGAGTACAATTTCCAGAATAATAGGGGATCATACATAGAAAGACACAAGAAAGAGATCAGTATCCACATGATGAGCTGTTAAAACCCAAAGATTCTGCTGAGACAGAGAGATTCATTTAATGGGCAAAACTCATGCTGTTTTTCTCTAGTAAATGCTCTTTTAAATTACTTTCAAGTCCTCAGTAAAGAACAGGATTCTGAGTGTTACACAAGCCTCTTCCATAGCATGTCCCAGTGGGCAAAAAGTGGACCTTGAAGCGAGCTGGAAATGCTTCTAAAAAATGCTAACTATGCCCCTTTTCCCCTCTCCCTCCCCAAAGATTGAGTCCAGCCCAACTTAACCATCCAACCCAGAGCATTCCTGTGTTCTCCAGCCCCTTTAACAAAACACAGTGTGAGAGACGTCAAACACATTAATAACACAACTTTCCACTCAGCTGACCCAGACATCCCTTTTAAGGTCAAGCAGTTCAGATTTCTCTTTTCATTAAGTTCCAAAAATACCTCAAGAACCCAGAGAACAAGAGAAGGGAAGAGAAATCATTGCACTGCCCAGTTTGAGCTGACATCTCCTGGCTTTGATGACTAGAAGAGAGAGAAAACAGCCCTTTCAGATTTGGATCGACCTGATAAAAATCCTCAGAGGCCTCAGACATACATATATGAGACAGTCTAGAGGATTCAGACTCACAAAGGTAATGTGACGGGAATTTATATGAAAGATATTTTAACCTTTTTCTCCTTCTTCTCCACAAGTATAATGATTCCTGCCCAGGAGCGACACTGTTGAACTTTTTTAAATGTTTTGAATTCACACGTTTTAGGTGCCATCTTGTCCCCTTTTTTGCCTAACAATCTTCTTTAAGCTGTGTTTTAAGATCAGACTTTTGAAAGTTGTACTAGTGAAACTTAGTATTCAATTAATAATAAATAAACCAATCCAGATGGAGAAAATAATCTATTTTGACTGTGAAAGTCTTGTTCCATCTAGTCACACATTATTCCTAATGTTCACATTTTGTCCATTTCTCAAATAAATGTTTTTCAGAAAAGGGAAAACAATAGTCTGAACATCTGCACACAATGTGCACCATTCCTAGAGGTAATTTCTATTTTGTTATGCCTTAAAAGAGCTTTTGCAGAACATTCTTGGAAAATGTCCTGAATATGTTTAGCTTTGTCTACAAGTTTTATCCTTCATAGTATCTTTTTGACAGAAAAAGGTCAACAACTAATAACTGTTTTTTTACATCAATTTACAGGTGTAAAAGTAAAAGTAAAGTAAGTTGTATCATGCATGAAGGACAGCAATGGACATGCAGGGCAGAGTTTTCAGTCTTTAGGCTTGAAATGCCCTTTCAAATAGCAAACATTCCCAACCATATGTAAGCCATTACAGAACTCAGGAAAATGTTTACAATCGAGTGTCACAGTAGAAACATGTTTTCTATCAGAGATAAGGGAGAATAAGCCACGAACCAGAGCAGACCAAATGTGTGTCAGCTTCGGTTTAACTTTCTCAATGTGTTTGCACAGTTCACAGGTCACAGCTATCCTGCCTCTAATAAAAGATAGTGCAGTTCCGCTGTCCTCGGATAAACCACACTAGAGATGCCTTGCATTTAGCTCTGGTGCATCTGTGCGCGCGAAAGTCAAGAACGAGACAAAGGAAGTGTTATGTTGTTCCTCAGAAGGAATTGTTCTATATATATGGTTTTACAGTATGATGCTGAATCATCACCAGTAAGTGGATGCAGCTGATACAGTTCTCCATCTATTACCCTAATGCTAAGCAGTACTTTAAAATGGCAATCAAATGCTAACGGTTCCATTAGCTTGATATGTGATGTCCCTCTAGGCAACGTTCTAGGCTCCTTGATTTTTAAACAGATTAAGGGTTTGTAAGTAGTTGATTACAAAAATAAGCTTGTTGTTAGGATGTAGGGTGGAAAGCAATTTGGTCCGTTTGACACATGTAGTGCAAAAGTGAAGTAGAATAACTTTAAAATCAGCTCAAACAATGTCCCAAATGGTGAACTTGATGTGAACTTGTGGTTGTCATAATGGCCATGGACCAATACTAACCTACTAACCAGCATTATGTCAAAGTGTGGACTTTGGAGGCGCATTGCACGGCTTGAGGTGGCATTCGGGACAGGGCTCAAGTACACTCAAACATTTTAACGTTGCTATCCTCTATATAGAGCACAAATACATGATAGGTGATGGCAGATGTACAAGATAAAGGAAAATCTGATTCTCCTAAATTCTCCTTGCTGCATTACTCGTGGATTGCAGTAAACACAAGTATTACGAAAGCAATGGCTCACTCTCCAAAAAAATCTTTCATCTGTCAGATTTTTGACAAATGGGTCCATTCAATGTTTATTCAATAACACTCACTCTGAACTTAGTACTGTGTGTAGACAGCAACGTGGCTAAAATGTCGGTTAAAACTAGAGTTCATGCATCAGTGAGAAACAGTGCGGAAGGAGGAAGGGCACAGCCTCTTTCCCTGCCCATGCCTGAACCTCTCTGCTAGACTGGAAATCAGGTCAGCGCTGGACCCGAGAATCTCTGCTTGTGTTTCCATGTGGAGGATAAAAATAGGCAGCGCAGAGCAGAATTAAAAAAGCAACAGCCTCACAGTAAACGAAGAGGTGAAAAGTGAATTAGTTCTGAAACCAGGTGATTTGCAGGGCTGGGTGATATTGCTATAAAATTATTGAGTATAAATACAATACAGAAAAAGAAAATATTATCTAAATATTTCTCAGTCTTTTTCAGGCGTTCATTTTCATTCGCTATGATTGTTTAAAAAAAAAGTAATTTTATCTTCAATCAGAGCAGCCATCATCTTGACCAAACAGCTACAGGCAATTTGATTGACAATGATTAGGCCTAATTAAATTAAAAAAATTAATTTAATTTAATAGTCCAGAAATGGGTTTTCACTAAATTGACAAATTGAGGAAAAATTATATTTAATCATTTTCATTTATATGCACCAATATAACAATATATGGTGACAACCAACTATTTTTAATACTTTGAAAATGAGATGTCAAACAGAGATGTGAATATTTTTGAGAGACGAAAATGAATCACTGAATTATTTGAGTTCAGAATCGAAATTGGCAGTTGGAACACATTCATAAACGAATTCAACATCACTGTTGTTAATAAATTTCCAGAGAAAAGAAAGAATCGCAATACCAGTCTTACCTTTTTATCTGGGGTGCATTTCCCAAAAGCAACTATGGTCGCAAGTTCCGTCATTACCAACAGAGTTCAATGGAACTAATGACCATCGTTAGCTAACAATGCTTTTGGGAAACACACCCCTGGACATTACCTTTCCTAATTAACATCCATAAGGTTTCTTTCTTAATATCCATAAAAAATGCATTCTAATCACTAATTAACTGTATATAGCCAACACAAATCAAGGCAAGTATATTTTGAATACACAGCATCTCGTCCAGTCCTAGTCATAGTCTAAAGGTGGAAAAAACTCTGCAAGAGGCCTATTAGCCCTCTGTAGCACACTAGAATTTACAACACAGGAGAAGGAAATAAGGGCAGTGCCTGAGAGCCATCAGCCAGATTCCTGATGGAATTCCCCATCTCCAACCAATACAAACACGCACAGAAGCTAATGAACTTAAATATAACCATTTGGTTCTGCAGAGGTAGAGTACTGCAGCTGTGTCCGGCGTGCCGTCTCGGATACAGAGAGAACATTACACCATCACAGAGCATGTGGGCTGCTGTGAGTGCATCACTCCGGTTCCGCTGAGCTATTTCAGGAGACCTTAGAGATATTTCAAACACACTCCCACTCTCGCACCCACACTCCTCAACAGCAGCGTGGATACTTTCACACATGAAGGGGGAGAAAAAAACAGGGTCAAAGATCAATGAGGAATCATTTGCTGACTGACAAGCATTTGAGACGCACGCCAATAACCAGGTGTGAACAGCAATCTGTCTCAGCAGACCACTTGCAATCTGGTCACTGACATGGATCCAGGTGTAAAAATACCATATAAATACACACCTGCTCTTTAACGCACACTAAATCTTCTGTATACATGCTCAAATGTAAACACGGGCGTGTTTGTGCACAGGTGAGAAAGCGAAAGGGCGGGGCGCTTTTGAGGAGAAAAGACATTTGGCATCCTTTACAGATGACTTTGGGTGCTTAGAACTGGAGACTCTGATGAGTTCTTCACACAAGTATTTTCTATGATGCAAAACATCACAGAAGGAGCAGGTCTGAGCAGATCCAAGCACAAATCAGCAATCCCAGACGCAGTGCAGCACTTGGGATATCAGTTCTGGCTGTGTGCCTCTTTATTACTTAACTGCTGTGAGTTCTTGCATGCTAAAAGTGGTCAACTGACGTGGGTTTTTTAATAGCCAATGCCTATAACAAGGGTCGCTAATGCCCAATACAAGTAACAAAATTTAATCACAGCAAATAGAATATACTAAAAATTGCAGCATGTCAATGCACACCCATTTAAACTGAACTGAAATCTATTCAAATAAAAAACATATATACATTTAAAGACTGTTGTCTGTCATACACCAGACAGAATGATGGCGAATGTTTGTCTGGGTGACAATATGCCAAAAAACTCCAACTAGACATCAACTAGACCTGTGGGAACCTGGATTGCAGACCATCAGACACACTTTCTCTTTCCACTTCCACAAAAAGTAACTCTTTCTCCCTTCATTTTTGTATACGTGCTAGAGTATGCGCATGCACAAATGCAAGCGGTTGACACAAGCACTCTAGAAAGGTTTATCTTAGTCCAGTGTCTGCGCTATTTTTCTTCAGAAGTTATGACAGATAAAAATGTCATTGTACTCTTTTAAACTAAAGTTGTGGGTATCTCACAACCCACTCACACAAGCGCTTGTCAATGCAATTTTCTACTGTGAAACATCGAGTGTTGCCACCTTGAGGAACAACCAATTAGTGCTAAACAAATTCAATGCGCATGTGTGCAAGTTTTCAAGGAAAAGTTCAGACTACTTGCAGATTTGTTCATGTGAAAACCACAACTCAATTGTCATCAACAGATTAAATAAATGTCTTGGTTAGATCTATCAAACAAATTCTACAGGCCCTGCTTGCATTAAGATGTATTAAGATCCATTTCGGGTGTTCCAAATGCGATTTACACCTGGTATTAATACGCCTATCAAATGGACATACAGATAAGGTGCTGATAAAATTTGCAGACAAAAAAGGTCCAGTGTCTATTGTCAATAGTGTATTGATATAAGAAGCACAGCTCACAGAAGTCACTTTCAAACAAATAGCTTTCTGTGAATCCATATGAATAAAATCTGAGTGGAGAAATCTTTTACCCCAAACATAAAATTCCCAATTGCTTGGATCCCTTTTGAACCAAGTTGGTTAGACCAATGGTAAAATGTAACCACACGTGATTTGATCACATGCATATAATATGACAAAATATACTGGACCACTTGTACACCTGAATTTAGCACACTTGTGAACAGATGGCCTACCAAATTAGATTCTGGAACTTTTAAGAACCTATTCATTAAAATGTCTATACACAGAAAGTCTAACGTTGTTTTTAGGGATGCACCGATATGAAAATTTTGGCCGATACCGATAACCGATTATTCTTTATTTTTGAAAGCCGATAACCGATATGTTGGCCGATAAATCTATATCCAAATTGTTATATACTTTTTGAGAGCCTGATTACAAAAAAGGTCTCATCATTAAAAGCCACATCCCAAACACTTCAACATAAGCAGCCTAGTTTGAACGGTGTACGTTTTAAAAATATTTTTACTCTCCCATTACCAAATTTAGTCATAAAAAAGTCTTACAAATAAATAAAATAATGCATAAATAATGCAAACAAGTCACTGGACATCATTACACGTGTAAAGAATCAAAATGAATACGCCACAGATCAATAAAACAGAATAGCCTCTGCACGGACAATAATTAAATTATTTTAATTACTAAACCATATTGTTGATGAAAATAATAAGAGAAAAATACAAGTGGTTGTTGTTATTAATAATGTATCAATGATTTTGAAAAAGTAACAAATTAATACCACTGTTTTAAATAGCAGCCGTTGAGTCGTGCGTGCTGAAGCGCTGAATGAACATGGTAAACTGAAGCATTTTGCTGGTAGCTTATTTAACTCAAGGAAATGCATCCTGAGATTAATATTAATACAACATAAACATAATATTACAACTTATATATGTACAAAATGATGCAGTTATTGCGTGCTATAGTCAGAATGTGTGATCCTGTTGTGGATGCGCTCTTCCCATAACAACGCGCTGAAACACGGCAACTAAACCCAAAGAATTCCCAACGTTTTATTATAATAATGTTCTCATTAGAATTTTATATACACGACATTCCCAATCATAGTTATTAATGTTGTGCACTGCTGTTTGGGCTGCGTGTGCTGAGCTAAAGATGATCACTGGTAAACTGAAGCGCTCTTTTAACTTAACCAAACGCATTCTATATGAGATAAATCAGATATACATCAAATAAACACAATATTACAATGTACAATTGCACAAAAGGCTGCAAACGAACAGCGCGCATCTGAAGTGTCTCTGAAGGAAATAATGCATTATTTATCGGCTTTAAGATATCGGCCAAATTTTCTTATCAGGCCGATACCGATAACAGAAAAAATGAGCATTTATCGGCCGATACCGATATGGTGGCCGATATATCGTGCATCCCTAGTTGTTTTGTATTTTCATAATCCCTTTAAAACCAGGAGTAAACAGTCACAGAAGAAACACCCTTGAAGATCAGTCCTCAGAACAGACTGGGACAGCTGGACTGGTTCAGTGTATGTTTGTTAGTGGGAGGAGCTGCTGTAATCTTTTTGTGTTCACACTTTAACACCTCTTCCTCAAGCTAGATGTCTGTCAGCAAGCTCTCCCACTCCCTGACATCACAAAACTGAAGAGTGACTCAGATGTGCACCAGATCTGGTCACCCTTCCCCATGAACACCTCATTATATGTCAGAGTTCACAGGAACACCAAGAATTACTGAAAAAGTTTTGTCATTTCTTTCAAGATTGTGTATACTATATCCACCGCCATTTTCAAGATCATTTTAATGTCAAGGGCAGTGCTGCGAATACATTTGCTGGATGCCGAAAGCTAATCCACCAATGATGTTTACAATGACCTTACCGATTGACATGTAAAGAGTACATCTATGTGGTAAAATACACAACAAATTTCACTTCCTTTTGCATTTAAGGAGAAGTGCCAAATCACAGCCTTATTCTCACAGAGAAAGGAGAACAATGATGTCATGTAAAGTACCAAACTGTTCCATAAAGTTCCTGTAAAACTATGATTTTGTAACAGAATGAAGACCTACTGACAATGTGGTGTCAGAATCTGTCGGTTCATTTGAGTGAGAAAGAAAGAGAGAAGATTAAGAGAGGGAACACCAGGACTGAACCGAAATATTCAATTTAAACCTCAAACTAGTTATTTAGCCTCTCCATAATCCTCGGGTCTGGTGCTAAGTCTGGTAATTACTCTTATTGGACACAGATAACCATCACAAGCATTTTGCTGCATGCTTCCTCTATGGCGTTATTTTACTGTCAAATGTCGAGAGTGCACTGCTGTAGCGCGAAAGTACATTGCTATAATGCACGAGCACGAATCTCTCCGCTCGCACGCGGATTTCCTTTGCTCTCGCTAAAGTTCATGTCATGTAAAGTACCAAACTGTTCCATAAAGTTCCTGTAAAACTATGATTTTGTAACAGAATGAAGACCTACTGACAATGTGGTGTCAGAATCTGTCGGTTCATTTGAGTGAGAAAGAAAGAGAGAAGATTAAGAGAGGGAACACCAGGACTGAACCGAAATATTCAATTTAAACCTCAAACTAGTTATTTAGCCTCTCCATAATCCTCGGGTCTGGTGCTAAGTCTGGTAATTACTCTTATTGGACACAGATAACCATCACAAGCATTTTGCTGCATGCTTCCTCTATGGCGTTATTTTACTGTCAAATGTCGAGAGTGCACTGCTGTAGCGCGAAAGTACATTGCTATAATGCACGAGCACGAATCTCTCCGCTCGCACGCGGATTTCCTTTGCTCTCGCACTAAAAACCGGACGCATGCTTTCAGATATGTGCTGCTCTCGCCCAGAGTGTGCGCGCACTTAAAACGTGTCCGTTCCAATCGCGAATCTCTCCTTGCGCTCAAATGTGCTTGTGTGCGTGCTCAAACTGTGTCCTTTGCACTCACAAATCTCTCCGTGCTCTTGCGCTAGAAATGAATTATTTTCGCACCTGGATTAAACGTTGTCAAAAGTTATCAACAAATCAGCCTTCCATGACTGACCGATTAAAATGCTACGTGAAATCTAATTAGCTTGTCATAATACATATTATGTGTTCAGAAATAATGCGAGGAAAATGCTTTAAAAAAAAAGTCAAGTCACAGTAATTCAAATTCTAAATGACTGAAGGTATAACACCAGTAGACTATCATTAACTATAAATGTTCTGTAAAAACAACAGCAGCTTTCAGCCTTGATTAAAATGCTACGTGAAATCTAATTAGCTTGTCATAATACATATTATGTGTTCAGAAATAATGCGAGGAAAATGCTTTAAAAAAAAGTCACAGTAATTCAAATTCTAAATGACTGAAGGTATAACACCAGTAGACTATCATTAACTATAAATGTTCTGTAAAAACAACAGCAGCTTTCAGCCTGTCACCATGATGCAAACATGAAATATCAGACATACAGAAATAGTTCTTTACAGGTTTTTTATTCGATTGCGCTGCTTTTCCATTGTTTTTTCTGTGTAAACTTGGATGTGTTTGACTGTTGCGCTCGCGTCTCTTGCAGGAGATACATAAAATACTGCCAAACAGTAGGCCTGTCGCAATAATCAATATATCGACTTATCGCGCAATATGTGTATATGACCGCAATCATTTTTGGTGACGCAATATATCGCCCACTTATGTACTTAAAAATTAATGTCACCATGTTTTTGCATTCCACTTGCGCCCGTGTCTTCTGCAGCTTCTCGTTCATAACGTGAAACAAAAAGTTTAATCTGCAGATATGGCCTTGTTTAGGGGTCTGTGCCTCTGTGCATACGGACACCTGAGTTTTTCAGCAATAGTGTGCACCCTTAATTTACAGAGAAACATCTGTAGATGGAGAAATCTCCAGACAAGTTCTTTGTGCATTCATTTTTTCTCTACTTGTTACTTTGCGTGAACTAACCCTTTCATGCTTAATGTAGTCAGGGACAGGGTTGTATTTTATTTGATGCTATGTAGATTTGTTGATGGTTTTTGAGGATGAGGGCATCTCAAACATCCGTTTCAGTGTTGATATCTGACTAATTTGCTGAGGTAATTTTTTGTTTTTTTGAAGGAAGGAAATTAATACTCTCATTGAGCAAGAATGCAGTGACAGTAAAGTTAAGTCAATAAAGTCTAATTAATGCACTGACTCACATAACCACCTTTATCAAAGCAACTCACAAGAAAGTGCAAATATTTAATACTGACTCCATAAAATTCCTGTATCAACACAAAGACAGGGCTATTGCAAGATACTATTAAGTGCCAGTAAACTGTAATGGTATTTAGCTGAGTGAGCTAGTTCACTGTTCATACTAAAACACACACAGACAAGTGTTCTAGAGTCTTACTGGAAATCCATCAAAGCATTTGAGTCTAAGACAGGTCATGGCAGGTCCTCTCTGTACTTGTCTTCCCTCTCTCTTGCTTTCTGGGCCCCACCTGCCTAATGTAATGGAGCTTGTATGGGGGTTGCTGTTCTCTCTGTGCTTAGTGTTTCATTTATCTGTCAGCTCTCCAACCCCCCCCACCATCACCACTGCTGCTTACCTGACAAATGAATACTCATGTGTATATAATTTATCGTATATTTTATAGATTTTTCATGAATGAATCTTTTAATTAAACAAATCATTCCTGCTCTATTTAACAACTAATTTTTATTAATATATATATTTTACATTCACTGAAATCTGCCTTTTTTTTTAGGCATAAAACTGCTTTCCTGCCTATTGGATACCACTATATAACTATAGTGCAAACCAATAGCATCTGAGTATGGGCTGTAAAGAAGCAACACCATTGGTTGGATCTATTGAATGAACACACCCCCTTTACTTAATGAGTCATTAGCTGTGCACCAAATGACATACATTATGTATACTGTCTAGTTAAGCGTGTGAAGTGATCAAAATTCCAAATTTGTATTTTTGATTAAACAAGTACATTGTTGGGGATGTACTAGGGATGTAACAATTACTCCATAAGCGCCACCTGCTGTCAGAGAGTGGATTTACATATACTTATATTTACATTCAGTCTGTGTGCAGTTTCTGTCTGGCCAAAAACAGACCGAATTTGCATGCCCTGCTGTAAATTTTGACCGGTTTATGAAAAACAAGCTTATGTGGATTCTACACATTTAAACAATTCAGATAATCAATGATTGAGGTGATTTTGTAGGCGAGTAAATCAGCATAGGAAATAAACAAATTACAAGCATAGATAAATATAACAGAACAAAAGATACAAATGAAATAAGCAGTGCTTTATATTTTTCAGGTAAGTCTAACAGTATTCAGGTACAGAAATTGAATAATCAAATGTAAAACAATAATGCATAGTCTTCACTGTATAAACAAAATCTAATATATCTGTTAAAGCTACAAAAGTGATTTTTCTTTGTGTTTTGTTGTTTGATTAACATTCATAACACAGAAAGCCTCAGGAACATTAAAATGCTTTAAACCAATATACTGTTATTTTATTTCTCGCTGCGAGACCGAGGCTTGAGAGAGTTGTGAGTGAGGGCACGGGGCTGATACAGCTATTATAAGCATTTTTGGACTTGTCTTTTCCACTTAATTTAACACTTTAGAAAGTTAATAAAGTAGGAAGTCGCAGTTTAGAGTTAGAATCTTTATTTTATCTTATTTGCAAAAGATTGGAAATAATTTCGGTTTATTTAGATTTATTTTCAGTTTTTTGTTTGTTTTAGTATCAATATCTGGTAACACTGCATCGCTGGCACTTACAGTAAACTGAAACCAATCAAAAAAGCCCTTGGACAGGTTTTTGCTGACAGGATATGACATTCGGTAAGGGAAACGCAAAAATTATCATGATATTATCGGTCGTAAACGTTATCAACGCTGTCAAAAACAGTAGCATTCAACACTAGTACACACAGATCTGTAGAACAAGTAGGTTACAGAATGAAATGAAATACGCAAAAACTAGCCATGAAGAAGTCTATGCCATGTCATTCAGTATAGTTAAATTTTCACAAATCATGCTATAAACTTTCATAAGAGCACTAGACAAAGTTATTGTAGTTATGTATTGTTGCAATAAACAACTGATAAACTTACCCACCCTTAAATATAGTAAAGTATTAACAAATTTTGATGCAATAAACAGGGCATGATTTAAAATAAATCATCCCTCCAAAACAGAGAAAACATCTTTCGAAAACATCTACATGTCTGTCTCCTTTAAAGTGTTTATAGTAGGGCTGGACGATATGGCCAAAATTTATATCACGGTATATTTCTTAATTCCGGTCGATACGATATAATTCTGATATCCTCCCCACCCCGGACCTCTCTAATTTTCAAAGCCTGGGTACAGCCATGATGTGGAGTATTCCTATTTTAGTCGCATTATTGAAGTGCAGTAAAGACATGTAACTTACACACCTTAATCACATTATTACCGTTGTGTAGGACTTTTCGCAGCATTTTGCAACAGGATACACACAGGCAGTGGTCAACTTTTGACGGCAAACAAAAGAATGGCTTCAACAACGCCGTCGTCTGTTTGCATGTATAGCATGACAAATAATTAACTGCACTTGAAGCTTTCAGTAAATTAAAAATGAAACACCCAAAAGTGTATATGCCATCATAACGAAGACGAACTATGTTTAAGCCCCGTTCACACTGCCAGCGACAAAGCGACATGCTCCCATTATTTTCAATGGAGAGCTGGCGACTTCCAGCGACATGAGCGACAGTGACCGTTGGCGACAGAATGTGGGCGTGTCAAGCGATGCAAGTCAAGCGACAAAAGTTAAGAAATGTTTAACTTTATGCAAATGAACAGCGAATTTTGCGAGCGACAACCAATAGGAGTGAAGAATATGTCAGTGGCGCCCACGTCACCACCTCGAGTGCAAGCAAGACAGGACAGATTTCCTGAGCGATTTCACTGTAACCACATACATGGATATAAAAAACATGATGTGCAGAAAAGAAACTGTTGGCTAAGTAAGTTTGATTCATACAATGATGCAGTAAGCAGTTTAGCACTGGTTAATGATTTAAAGGGGTCACATGATGCGATTTCAAGTTTTCCTTTCTCTTTGGAGTGTTACAAGCTATTGGTGCATACAGAAGATCTGTAAAGTTGCAAAGACTAAAGTCTCAAATCCAAAGAGATATTCTTTATAAAAGTTAAGAGTCAGCCACACCTACCTAAAACGGCTCATTCTAACATGCCCCCACATGTCTACATCACTATGTGGAAATATTAGCATAATGTCGCCCAAATGTGCACGCAAAGAAAGAAGTGGTTTCAGGAACAGCAGATGCAGCCATGTCAGGGAGACGCTGTGTGTTTCAGTGCGAAAGCAAAAGCACTTTATTTGGCCTTCCGGAAGTAGATGCAATTAGGAATCATTGGTTAAGATTTATTTACAACAGAACAGCACAACCCAGATGTCCGAATTTGTGCAACGCATTTTATGGACGACAGTTTTTTGAACCTAGAAGAGTACAAGGCTGGCTGTGCACAAAGGCTATTTATAAAAATAAAATAAAATGGGTCAATTCCGACTTTGCTATGACAATCTGGCGCTTCTGAATCAGCGACTGTAAGTATGTTTTGTTATTAGTTTAAGTATTTGCTATAGACTGTTCAAATGCAGAGTTTTGCGCAGCGCAGAGTAACGCGTTGTGTGTGTGAGGGGAACAGGGTCACATCACAGGAGAGTGAACGGTCTGTCAGAAATCATAGCACGTCAGCTGTCTTAACCGCAGCTTGTGTACTGCATCATCACTGTGTCTGTCACGTGACTCTGTTGCCCTTTCGGGCTTGAACTAATGGTAAAACTAATGACATTATTAACTGTCTTGATATTAACTTTGAAAGCTGACGCTTGTGATTATGGTAAGGAGCATTACATTTCCGACACGTGCTTGCGGTGTTCGGCCAATCACAATGCACTGGGTCAGCTGGCCAATCAGAGCAGACTGCGCTTGTCAAAGGAGGGGGCTTTGTTGAAAACGACGTGTTTGAGAGAGGCGGGGCATAGAGGACCTACAATAATGTACAGTATTTGAAAAATAATGTGTTTTTTGAACATTAAAGCATGTCAACATATTCTGTTACACCAAATACACAAAATAATGATCTTTAAAATAGCATCATATGACCCCTTTAATGCACGAGCACTGCTGTAGTTTATATAACAAAACTCTCAACCAGCAGAATGGTACTTTTATTTCTTTTAAGTCTAATTCCTAGTGATATTAGAATGATATCTTAGTTTTACCGGCAACATAGTTTGTGATTGCATTTCCTAAAGATATGTCCAGACGTGCAGTCTACCAATAACATTAGAGCAGCACAGAGTTTAGCGACATACAGCGAAAAAGTCGCTGGCAGTGTGAACGGGGCTTTATACGTGAAATTCTGGAGGGGACGTCGGATGGCGTCGCGTGGTGACGTAATGACGTTTACCATTAATCGATCTATGTACTATAACATGTAAATCGGGAACATGAAAGGAATATTCTAAAAGCAACTCATGTAAACACCTTAATTGTAATATTGTCTTATTCAGAATAAGGTAAATAATTAGATTACTGATGTCCATGTAAACTTAGTCAGTGAGATGAAACAAATTTGCGGGTCTATATGTATTCTCGGCTTGGACATGAACATACACTAATATGTACAAACTGCCAAAACACATGAGGAAAGCATCAGTCTTCCTGACCTCTACTCGACATCCCACTGTTCTTACAGCACGCAAGTCAAAAATAAACACCTGATTTTTAGGCCAAGGCAAAAACAGGACTTTCCATGTCTAATATAAGCCTTAATATGAGCCATGTAAGGTTAGGCGTATGTTTAAAGACATCAAACTCGTTTAATTGTGCCTGTCGCCGTGTGTGAAGGCACCTCGCAGCTCTTAATAGCGGCTGTCAACATTAATAGCCACTGCTTGAAATCCATATTCTATTCGCGTTCGCGTCCGACAGTAACGTTAGTGCAGGTCAGGACTCATACTGCGTCAAAAAAGCTACACGTTACGATCCAGAAATCCAAATTTAACACGGAATATCTGACAGGCGAACATGAGCTTCATAGCCGAAGCCCTTAACATAGTCCCTCACCGGAATGAGACTTGCTTGCTTATTCGGCAGAAACGTGCGAAAAAACGCTTTCAAGGTTAAGCACGTAGAAAACTGCAAAACTTTCTGTAAGAATGACACTATTTAGACCCTGGCTTGTAACCGACCCAAATTCCCTCAAAGTCTGCGGTATTGTTCACAGAGAAAGCGACTTTTCCTGTTTGAAAACTCACTATATTCTTGGGAACGTCTAGTGTACGTGGCGAGGAATTTAATTCGGTTTGACATTTCAGTGCTCGCGCGCAACATATAAAGTGCAAATCGAGCTTAAATAATGTAAACGTAAACTTTATTTCGCTACATAGTGCGATGCTGCTGACGCAGAAAGCCTCAATCAAGGGGGAATCTCTGGTAAAGCCCCCTAAAATCAGAAAATACTCGATGATATTTTAGTTACCACTCAGCTACTAAACATCCGCCGTTTGGAAAGGCCCGGATAAGTTTACTCTCGCATCTCTACGACGCTATCATTCCGACATCAGCTACAAAATAGCTCGACTAAAATCGCCACAGTCCGGCTTATCGAGCTCCTCCGCTGCAGAGAACGGGAGGGGGAGGAGGGTGGCAAAGTTGCCGCAGTTTGGAGTTGTGTCTAGGGGGCAAGATTCCACCATTCAGCTCCCCTTCTACTAAACTAGCTTAATAGCCCCGCTTCGGTTTTCTCTTACCTTGAGCACCGGGAGAAGAACGGTGACAATTTTTAGGAGGTAGCTCTCTGGAAGGGCAAAGTACTCAGTCGCGTTTGACTTTTTGAGGATGAATAGAGCAGCTTTCAGCAGGGTCCTCGCTAGTTCCTTCTCTCACCCCCTCCCTTGCGCCGCAAGATCAAACCATCACATTCCTTCGAGATGAAAACAATGAAAAAGGTGGGTTTTCCTTTGCCAAGAAAGACCCACCCCTAGAACGACTACGCCGCCTGTGACCGCGGAAAGAACGCCCTGCCCGGCTAATACAGTCACGCCTCCCCCGGATGAGAGGGAAGAACGACGGATCAGACCAGCGCTGAGCTCTAGAGGAAGCTTGGGGAATAACGGAAACACAGTTCACAAGTAGAGCTGGACTTTTTTTAGCACTACAATTTATAAGGGTGTTAAAACATTTTTACAAATGTAAATAAACACACAAATAAATGTAAAAATTAAACACAAAACGTAAATAGAAAACAACATGACAAGGGCAATATTGTCTGTAGGCTATTGAATGCATGTGTGACGTCACTGCACAAGGTGAGCAATAACCATTCCACTGTCAGGCAAATTTGAATTGTAAAGAACAACATATTATACATTTGTTTATTTTGTTAAGGAAAATTCCACATACATAAGAAGAAGTGGGCTCAATGTTAACCAAATTTTGCACATTTTATAAATGACTTTAAACTATATGTAAATCTCTTAGAACAAACAAAAAGCATTGAAAACATGAAATGCTCTGAAAGCATTGAACTTCATGTAATTTTCTTCCTATTTTCTTTTCTTTTTTTATCTGCCAGCTAATAATGTTAATTTGATAATGTGAATATGTAATACCTCATGTACTTGTGGCATTGAATTAATAAAGCATTTTTTAAAATTCCACTGTCAGGCAATAAAAACATTTAAGCAATTTCCCGTAGCATACAAATAGTTTATATGAAATTATTTCTCACTAACAAATTGACATTATATTTAATAAAATTATAATTATATTAATTAGTGCACCATGCCAGAAAAAGATATTAACATTAACACCCAGACATAGTGACGACAACAACAACAATTGTTACCTTTAACTTTACTAGTTATTTAAAGTCATATCTCCATTATTGTCTGTTTCTGTGTAAAAATCATGTTGTATGTATATTGTGCTTGCAAAAAAAAAAAAAAAAGGTTACCCAAAGGCAACAGTGCAGTAGAGGGTTAAATTAAACATGTTTCCATTAACATATATAGAATGGCGTGCTATTAGGTGTTTCACTTAAACATTTTTATAAAAATAGTGGTCAGAAATAGTTCAAGCACTGCTGAAAAGGCAGCAGTCCAATAGAAAGTTGACTTCCTTGGGTTTCCAAAGCAGGATATAAACCAGCATCTGATTGCTGGTTTACAGCCTCAGCCCACAAGCTACCACCAAAATCACAAACACCCTTATATTTTTAGGACCCACACTGTTTTAGGTTGCATTCTTTTTACTCTTCATCAGAGTAATTTCAAAGCAATGCATTGCGGTGTCTCATTAGAAAAACAACTCTCTCGGTCCACTTTTTTTGCTAGATGTTGAGATGAAAGAACGCGTGACAGTGTTATTTTCTATGGTGAATTAAGTGCAAAAATGTATATCCACTTCCAAATGCACACAGTCCTGCTTTTGGTCCAAAAAGAATGGAAAACATTTAATTCTGAGAGCAACAGTATGTTAGTGTGGTGGCCAAGTTTCATTCTAGTTCTGCAATTTACTATTTAACCACTCAGTGAACTCAGTGAACCAGGCATACATTTAGTATTATTACAACATGAAAAGTGTATAAAAAGTAAAAGCTGCCCACCATGGTAAGGCCAATACCCCTAGACTGTAATCCACAACCAGACCTAGACTCTTCTAAGCTGGTGTTTACAAGTCCATGTACTGTATGGACTGATAACTATATAATAAATATGTTTTGTTTCGTTCAACCTATTGAAATAACCTAAGAGTGACTCCAATCATGTCAAATGTTTATGTATCAAGTCAGTAGACATCAATGAACCAGCCTCACTTCATCACAGTCCAAGCTTCATATACACTCTGTTCATGGCAGTTAAAATCACTCTTTCTCCAGTGGCAGTGATCCTGAATAAGTACATGGCAGAAATACAATTCTAAAAACAGCCTAGTGGCCTCCGAGTGTTTGAAGTGTAACCAACCAATAGTTACACCTGCCGTAGTCAAGGATAATCTTCACCATATGACTTTGATCTGCCTGTTTTAGGAGAATTATGCTGTATTTTATTAGCCTCTGTAATTGCCATATAACAGAATTTATATATCTATATTCATGCTGCAAGTATCAAACATTAGGTTAGCAGGGATGCCATATAGGATACAGCAATACTCACTACAGAAAGGTTTGGACAAAGTTTGAAGTAAATTACTAGGAAAATTATGTATATGTGACCTTGGACCACGAAACCAGTCTTAAGTCGTTTGGGTATATTTTTAGCATTAGCCAAAAAAAAAAAAGTATCGATTTTTCTTTTATGCCAAAAATCATTAGGATATTAAGTAAAGATTATGTTCCATGAACATATTTTGTAAATTTCTTACCGTAAATATATCAAAACGTAATTTCTGATTAGTAATATGCACTTCTAAGAACTTCATTTGTACAACTTTAAAGGCGATTTTCTCAGTATTTCGATTTTTTTTGTACCCTCAGATTCCAGATTTTCAAATAGTTGTATCTTGGCCAAATACATGGTTTTGTGGTCCAGGGTCACATATATCAAGATAATATAGCAAGGTTTTTTTATTTTTATCTGCACATCTGAACACCTGTAAAGAGTTTGAATGTCAGGGGATAAAGCACAAGTGGCTTTCAGATCTTTCACTCCTACACAAGCTGTCATCAGTTAAATCAAAACAAAGTCCTCCACTCTTTAATTATTTTTGTATAAGGCCACTGCATGTCACAGCAGGAAAAGCTGAAGGTGGGGAGAACATCACAAGGTCATACTTTGGTGAACAGTGAGCTAAATATGGGAAAATATGCTCTTACATAACATACTTGACACTTTGCCATATGACCACCCCAGTTATTTAGGTTATTGCCTTGCACAGAAGAATATACACAGTTAATATGTTTTATGCGTTGCTTGCAAGGTGGAATTACTTTGTATAAATAAAATGAAAGACGTATGGAGATCACAAACAAAATAGTTATTCGTTCAATTTTTTTCATTGCATTCATTTGTATCCCAAAAAATCTGTTCAATCATTCTGATGTTAAATTATTTAAAAGAACAGCCTCAGCCATGTAAAATGCATGATACAAAAGCAAGGCATGCTGGGACATGCCCCGGTATCAGTGTGTCACAACACCACAGAGAAGTTTTGAGTATTCTTGCTGTTCTGTCTCTTTATCTCTTTCTCTTGTGCTGGTATATTTTTCACTCTCTCTCACATTCAAATGCGGGCTTGCAGATGTTAGGAGAAGAGATTTATATTGAGTGAAATGTAATCATGCTTTATCACTTTTTTTTTGCTTAGATACTTATACAAGCTGTTTTATCTTAAGTGCAGAATCATCCATAATATCATCCATAGTATTAAGACTCTCAGCAAATTAGAATCTAGAGTGAGACCAGACATAAGACGGATCGTCATGTCTTTCTCACTATTGTCAACGGTGCAGTCCCGAGATGTATAGCGTGTTGTTATTATGTCATCTAAATGTGAGGGGATGTATGCAGTGAAAGGGGTTTCAGCTTCTTTTGGAATGTGGCTCACAATCTCCACAATATTGCATGAAGCCTTTGGGCAGCAGGCCAACATTCCCCAAAGAGCACCTGGGGGCATTTGCCCCATCTCTTCCCCAGATTCCATCTGCAGGACCGAATGATTGAAGGTTTAAAAAATGCAATGAAAATAATGGTGTGTTGCCCAGACAGAGTGCATTTTAAAAGTATTCACTAAAAGTGACATAGCTTCGGAGTTATGTGAAATTCCAATTTTTATTACCAACAACACGATTGTGAGTGCGATGTTCAATACAGAATGTAGTTAATACTGAGTAACCTACATTAACTTATTGAATCAACATTGAGTTTGAGCCTTCTGTAAAGCTGCTTATAGCTGAATTGAGCTTGTTTCATAATTGGTCAACTTTGCAATAATTTAATGAACTAAATAGAAACAACTAAATTGAGCTAAATAATAACATGTCTTCTGTAGAGTTGCTTTACAGCTGAAAATGAATTTGTTTCATAATTGTCAAATTTTATAACACTGTTTTTATTGTCTTGTTATTTATGTGATGCTGCTTTGAAATAATCTTTACTGTATAAAGAGCTACATAAATAAATGTGACTTGTCATTTTAAACACACTATTGCCAGTTATTTCTGTGATCAAAAATGGTTCCATACGAAGCCACAGCAGAATAAAGTTTATGCGTCTCCGAGCCACACGCAGTACTGGTTTAATTCCAGAAAGAATCAAGTGTTTTTGAGTGAATCTGTTCAGAGAATGATTCAGTGACTCACATAGAAAGACTAACTAGCTTGTAACACTATAACCTGCCGTTGGACTGTATATCAGCAGTGTTAAAACAATGACCAGAACAAACAAACAGGCAGCTGTGAATTGATTATGAACTTCATAGGAAGCAATGCCATCTAGAGAACTTTGCGTGCATGCAGGCCTAGATTTAGTCAAAAAGACACGAATCCCACATTTGCTGAAATGCAATAAGACTACATCTAAGACCCCCTTTCGTTATCCTGATTCTGTGCCACCCAAGTGTAAAGTCCTGAACATTTAAAAAAATTAATCTCGGAGACCATAAAAACCACAGTGAGAATGTTTCATAAAGATGGCTCATAGATAAGAGCGTAGAGTGTGTTTTTATTGTGCCCTGTGGATTGTTCTGCTCCATCAGTATGTTTCTCATCTCTGTTGCAGGCAATGTTACCCACCATAACAGCAGTTTGGTTAAAGACTATGGTTAACCTTAATCCAGGATTTAGCCTGTGGCTCCATCAGGGCTAGGGCTGTGTGTTTGTTGTTAAAGATATTATCTATTAAAAAACTAAAGTAGCATTGCATGTGGCAACTCACTTCAACCATAAACTCAAGTATTTTTCCACCCCTCTTTTTTTATTTTTGAGCTTTGTCTTTTAACAAAGGAAAGTTGGATAATTTGGTGAATATATGTTGCTGTGCTAGTTTTTTGTATGTCTCTTCATCTTCCACAGACTGGATCGTTCTAGACTGATCTCTGTCCCATGACTGAAAGGGATTGTTGTGCCTGAAGGGGGAGTAGCTGCTCTGTATCTGATTTTCTGTTGTTGTATAGCCAAGGCTGAGCTTTTTATATATATATATTTGCCATAGCATGCTGTAGTCGTTTTGTGTTCTTGCTTGTATTACTTGCACTCCACTTGTGGTATGAAATAATTTTTTTAAAAGTGAAAAAGAATGTTATAACTGATGTTGCGACCCCACCCTAGATGGGGTCCTATGATTGGGAATTATATACAGATTTAGCTTTTTGGGTTTTATAATTTTTGAGGCTTAAAAATATAGTAATCATACTAATTGAAAAATATAACAATTATACTCACACCTTTTTTAGAGCCCTAATGGGAAACAAGAGAAACATTTGAAATCAATACAGAACTAAAGGCATGAGACAATATTCTTGATTCCTTGGTGCCCCCATGTGGCCACTATGAGATCTGCAAAGTAAGGTGGGCAATGTGTGATTTCATGTTTCTAGTCGAACTGCGTCCTCTAGGGGTCGCTATGGGGAACGCCTCGTCGTGACCCGTGTCTGAAGCATACATTGAAAAAACACTAACTCGTTGTCTGGCGACAGCCATGACGTCACTACCGGTGCGACTATAGTATAAATAGTCGCCGGGAGCTACACATCATTCTCTTCTTCGTCTTCATTGACTGTTTTGTTTGAAGCGTGCACTTCTGTGGTAAGAGCGATCTCTATTTATCTCATTATGGCGAGCTCTAGCAAAGCATTTAAGGATGTGTGCATTCGTGTTGACGTTGTTTAGCATCTGATGACACACACGATCTATGCGTTGTTTGTTTGGGCAAAGAGTATGCACGCGACGTCTCCGAGGGGGCAATCGGCGTGCACTGCAAGTGTTTTTTCCAAGGAAAAAAGCTCCGCTCTCGTTTGTCTCTCTTTTCGAGGAAAGAGGGG
>NW_015505313.1:1546986-1548499 GCF_001515645.1 Sinocyclocheilus grahami | reverse complement strand
GCTATTTCGGAATGAGCAACGTACTTTCAGGGTGCCACGAGAACCCCTAGAACGGTATTCAAGTGTGTGCACGTTGTGCTTTGCCCACTTTTCTAAACTCCACATAGCTGGTAATGTGCACGTTATGCTTTGCCCACTTTTCTAAAATCCTGTATGGTAAGAGCTACGCGCAAAGACTTCGTGCTCTTTTTGAGTGGTTTAAAACCCCGGTTCCGCCTTGGGCACCACTCCTCCTATGTATCCTCTGGATACCTACTTAACAGGGTGTTGCTACTAAGGGTCTGTTGAGACAGTTCCTTCAGCACATACAAAGAGAAACGTGCGGTAGCCCCTGTGTGACAGGCCAAGACTAGTATGATTCTAGGCTCTTGGTCGTATTCCCTTAAAGGAATCTATTTCTGATTCCAAGCCTTGAGCTCTACCCCGGGCCCAGGAGCCCTCAGAAATCTGTTAAAGAAAGCGCAACACGCGGCTCAGTAAGTGCACTAACGCAATGACAGCTATTAAAAGACCAAACTCAGATCTTACTGATGATGCAAACTACACTGAACAAAATTATAAATGCAACACTTTTGTTTTTGCCCCCATTTTTCATGAGCTGAACTCAAAGATCTAAGACTTTTTCTATGTACACAAAAGGCCTATTTCGCTCAAATATTGTTCACAAATCTGTCTAAATCTGTGTTAGTGAGCACTTCTCCTTTGCCGAGATAATCCATCCACCTCACAGGTGTGGTATATCAAGATGCTGATTAGACAGCATGATTATTGCACAGGTGTGCCTTAGGCTGGCCACAATAAAAGGCCACTCTAAAATGTGCAGTTTTACTGTATTGGGGGTCCGAAAACCAGTCAGTATCTGGTGTGACCACCATTTTCCTCACGCAGTGCAACACATCTCCTTTACACAAATATTTTTTAAGAAAAAAATGTTTCAAATGTTGTATGTTACTAGTGACCAGACTGACTTACTACAGTTGAAATTTTGCCAGTATCTTTCTCACTGTATATACAGTATATAATTATTGTTAAGAAATTACTGTAATTCACATAAAGTTTTTTTTTATGTTCCAAAGGTTGTAGTATATTCCTAGTGACTAGATTGACTTACATAGGTAAAATTTTGCTAATCCCTCCCTTACTGTACATAAAGTACATCAATATTTTATACTACAACCTTTGGAACATGAAAAATCCCTTTTGGGGTCCTACAGATTTTTATTTGTTTTTGTTCGTTTTAAATAATTGTGAATGGTGCATACAGTAAGGGAAATATTGGCCAAATTTCGCATGAAGTAAGTCAGTCTTGTAGCTAGTGTACTACAACCAGTGGAACATGAAAAAACCCTTTTGGTGAATTACTGTAGTTTTCTAAAAATATATTTGCGTACTGTACATACTGTAAGGGAGATATTGGCCAAATCTAACCTGTAGTAAGTTACTATTGTATCTAGCAACGTACTACAACCGTTGGAACATGAAAAAAACCCTTTCCAGGGATCTTTTATATGTA
>NW_015505313.1:1545895-1546443 GCF_001515645.1 Sinocyclocheilus grahami | reverse complement strand
GGTAAGTAAAGCCGGTTTTCGGCTTCATACTTCCTGGATCATGCGGCCATAACACAGGCTTTTGCGGGAGCCTTCGTGTTCATCAGGCCATCATCAGGCGCATCACTGCAAAAATTTCCTGGACGTCCGGGCTGGGGTTACGCTTTCATTCTACCCTGACTGGTCTACCGTATCTGGGTCGCCCTGAGGGGTTTCCCCGATCACCAGGATATCCCTTCTTGCTGAGGCATCGAGCGGGAGGCATAGGTGGCATTACGAGAACCTTCCTGTGTAAATGCTGTCTCGGCAGTGCTCCCCTCTTCTTTGAGGGTTGTATTTGAGCTTGCCTCTCCCGTTTGGCCCAGTACTTCCGGGTATCTGTAACAGATGCTTGGAAAACTCTAAATAAGTGCAGCACGTTAAGCTTTGCGCACTTTTCTCAAATCCACATAAGTGGTAAGTGTGCACATTATGCTTTGCATACTTTCTAAAATCCACATAGTTGGTAAGTGTGCACGTTATGTTTTGCCCACTTTTCTAAAATCTACATAAGTGGTAAGTGTGCACGT
>NW_015505313.1:1544373-1545885 GCF_001515645.1 Sinocyclocheilus grahami | reverse complement strand
AACATTACAGACTAACTAAAGTTGAAAAAGTGAAAAAGCATTTAAGAAAAAGCTGTTAGATGTGGGAATACGTTCACCAAATTGTTGTACTGTTCTTGCCTATGTAGTAAAAGAACTTGCATCAAAGTCTTACATGGACGGTAGCAATTATCACCCATTTAATTCTAAGAGTCAGAGAGTGGGTGGAAAAAGATCAAGTGACAACACTGATTACGACTTACTTGCAAAGATAAGCACCTCACGACCTTTGAGTCTTCCACGCACTTAGGATAAGGTGTTGATATTGACAACTGCTTGTGACTGATATACCAGGTCTTGAGGGATCATGGGAATATCTGTCCTGTTTTCTAAAATAGAGAAAGGTCACAAAACATCCCTTTGAAAGGAGACACTCATCCACAAGTCTTTAAACAGTGGAAAGGACAGACCATTGGACCACATACAAGATGGACACACAATTGTGTCAAACACAGCAGGCAAGTTCTAAGAAGTATATCAAGAGCAAACTACATTAGACTTAGACAAAAAAGGCCTGCTGTCCTTCTAATCTAAAAGAAATAGTTTGTGTTTGACTGACAGCTGTGGACTGACAGTCCATGTTTAGACCTCGGCATGACGTCTGTGGGACACTAGAGGATGACAGGCCGGAATGGGAGCGTTTGGAAGACTAACGAGAGACGGACATTTAGCTGGGCCAATTGGGCATGACTTGGCATGAGTTAGGAAAGGAATCTTGTTGGCCATTATCTCCATTACTGTCTGACAATGATCTGCACGTTCCTTGCATATTGGGCCGAACTAGAACCATGAGATCTAGGATCAGACCATTTTCATTTGAGTCATGCCCTTTGAAGCCATTCATGATCATTACATCTTAATAAGGATCTAAATTGTAAAAAAGTTCGGTTCAAAACAAGCTTTTATGACAGCACCTGTTGCATGTCGAATGTTACCACATGCAGAAAGTAACCAATTTCACATGTGAAATTTTCTAAATTGCAGCTAAATTGGTGCCATTTCAATCAATACAACTTTCTGCTATTGACACATTGTGGCTTTCCATCTTTTATGCAAATCGCTGCTGCCATTTACATCAACATCAGCACCAAATTGCAGGTAAAACTCGTCATTTGCCTTTGATCCTGTTTAAAACTCATTTCTGAAGGAGGTTAGTTATTCTGGTAAGGGAATTACGAGAAAGAAAATGCACTGACTTTGAATGAAAAACAGAGGACAAGAAATTAGGGGTCTGTCAAATTTGACTAATTTCTGAAAATAAAATAAAATTTAAAAAAATTATTGCAAGTGCACATTATACACTACTGTTAAATAGTTGAGTGTCAGTTAGTATTTTGACTTAAAAAAAATAAAAAAAAATTTATTCAGCAAGGATACATTAAATGGGGCAAAAGTGACAGCAATGACATTTATGTTATAATGACATTTGATTTTCCTTTCAAATAAATGCTGCACATTAGAATGATTTCTGAAGGATCATGTGACACTGAAGAC
>NW_015505313.1:1540206-1541337 GCF_001515645.1 Sinocyclocheilus grahami | reverse complement strand
TTAAAAAGATGTATGCACCAAAACAAGACAACACTGGAGACAAGACACTGTGATGTTAACATCCTTGTAGAATCTGCTATATAAACATATGACATAATAAAGCTAAAAAAAAACAATTCTTCACTCGATTCTGACATTACCATTCAAAAGTTTAGGATTGATATGAATTCTTTTTTTTTTTTTAAGAAATGTATATTTTTGCTCTTCAAGAATGCATCAATTTAATAAAAATGACAGTAAAGACATTTATAATGTAAAAAAAAATTATATTTCAAATAAATGCTGTTCTTCTGAACTTTCCATTCATCAAGGAATCCTGTCGCTGTATAATGGTTTCCACACTTCATTAAGCAGTACAACCATTTTCAGCTGTGATAATAATCAGAAATATTTATTGTGCAGCAAATCAGCATATTAGAATAATTTCTGAAGATCATGAAACACTGAAGAGAAGAAGTTGAGATCTGACATCACAGGGGGAAAACCTTTATTTTAAATTGTAAAATTATTCCACAATATTCATGTTTTTTAATATTTTCAATTGATGCAGTTGGTGACATGAACAAAGACTAATACAAATCCTTAGAACAGTATTTCATATATCATATCAAAACAAGCACACTCACACTTATGAAACATTTGTTAATGAAATTCTTTTTTAACATGAAATTCGTTTCTTATTCCATTCCATAAAATGCAGTGAAGTATTTGTTTTCTCATTTACAGTGTACCAAATACTTTTTAAACTTGTGTCCATACAATTTTGTTTAATCCAAAATTGTACTTATTAAAGGAACACTTCATGCTTGTGTGTGTGGTCTTAGATTCCTATTCATTTTGTAAATACAGCCTAACAGTTTAAGAACAATTACACCAGGATAGATGAAAAACGATCCACAAATACAAGTTTATTTCAGCTGTTGTATTTAAATGAAAACAACTAACAACAGACACAGTTTTAAAGCAGTGCAAGCTACAGCACAACGAACTGAAATCAAAGTAAGTTACAATAGCTTAAGTGTGCTGAATGTCTGCAATCATGAACTGAAATCCACTTGGTTCCACGCGCATGTCCGGGAAACTCATGAATATTCATGTATGCCCCGCCCACTGAAACCAAGAAACCAAAAA
>NW_015505313.1:1536203-1539695 GCF_001515645.1 Sinocyclocheilus grahami | reverse complement strand
GGTCAAGGGATCAAGAGCCACCACACACAGACGTGTCAAGGAATTTGGCTACAGTTGTTGTATTCCTCTTGTTAAGCCACTCCTGAACCCCAGACAACGTTAGAGCCTGGGCTAAGGAGAAGAAGAACTGGACTGTTGCCCAGTGGTCCAAAGTCCTCTTTTCAGATGAGAGCAAGTTTTGTATTTCATTTGGAAACCAAGGTCCTAGAGTCTGGAGGAAGGGTGGAGACTTAAACTACTTCAGTTGCTTGAAGTCCAGTGTTAAGTTTAAACCTTTCATTGGATAAGAATTTAAAATGGAGGGAAGTATCATTATGACAAACATGTTTTTCTCAAATACACGTTGGACACAATTATTGGCACCCCTAGAAATTCTTATGAGTAAAATATCTCTGAAATATATTCCCATTCATATTCACAATTTTGAGCACTCCAGGCTGATTATGAACATGAAATTATCCAGCCATGGCTTTCTGTTTCACAGAAATATAAACAGGAGGGAAAACAAAGCCCAAATTCCCTTAATCATCCATCACAATGAAAAACAACTAAGAATATATTTCTGATGTGCAGCAAAAGATAATTGAGCTTCACAAATTAGTGAAGTGGCTTTAAGAAAAGAGCTAGAGCAGTGAAAATTCCCATTTCCACCATCAGGGCAATAATTAAGAATTTCCAGGCAACAAAATGTTACGAAACTGCCTGGAAGAGGACGTGTGTCTATATCGTCCTAATGCACGGTGAGAAGGAGAGGTTGAGTGACTAAAGACTCTCCAAGGACCACAGCTGGAGAATCGCAGAAAATAGTTGAGTCTCGGGGTCAGAGAACATGTTGTTTGGGAGGGTTTCAAGAAAAATTCTCCTAGCTCATCCAAAAACAAACTCCAGCATATTCTGTTGTCAGACACGACTGGAACTTCAAACGGGACTGGCTTCTATGGTCAGATTAAACTAAAAAATTAGCTTTTTAGCCGCAAACACTCAAGATGGGTTTGGTGCACACAGGGATAAAAAGTACCCCATGTGTACAATGAAATATACTGCTGTATTTTTAATGTTGTGGGCCTATATTTCGGCTGGAGGTCTTGAACATCTTGTTTAGATACATGGCATCTTTGATTCTATCAAATACCAACAGATAAAACATCAATAAGTGACTGACTCTGTTAGAAATCTTATAATAGGCCATGTTTGGATCTTCCAACCGGACAATAATCCAAACACAAACCTTAAAAACAACACAAAAATGGGTCACTGAGCACAAAACCAAGCTTCTGCTATAGCCATTCCAGTTCCCTGACCTGAACCCTATAGAAAATGAGTGTAGTGAACTGAAGAGGAGAAGCACCAACATGGAATCTAAAGGGTCTGTAGTGATTCTGGATGAAGGAATTGTCTCTGATCTCTCTAACCTCATCAGGCATTATAGGAGAAAATTTAGAGCTGTTAAACTGGCAAATGGAGGTTTCAAAAAGCATTGGATAAAAGGATGCCAATAATTGTGTCCCATGTGTATTAGAGAAAAACATTTATTTAATAATGATATTTCCCCCCATTTTAAATTCTTATTATCCAACGAAAAGTTAGATTTTTGTGAATTTTTTAAATAAAAGATCAAAAGGATTAACAATGCAGATTAATTTTCACAGCCTTCTTTCATCATATTTACCAAGGGTGTCGATATTTTTGGCCATAGCTGTATATATACAACACAAAGGGCCTATTTCTCTCAAATATTGTTCACAAATCTGTCTAAATCTGTGTTAGTGAGCACTTCTCCTTTGCCGAGATAATCCATCCACCTCACAGGTGTAGCATATCAAGATGCTGATTAGACAGCATGATTATTGCACAGGTGTGCCTTAGGCTGGCCACAATAAAAGGCCACTCTAAAATGTGCAGTTTTATAACACAGCACAATGCCACAGATGTTACCAGTTTTGAGGGAGCGTGCAATTGGCATGCTGACTGCAGGAATGTCCACCAGAGCTGTTGCCTGTGAATTGAATGTTAATTTCTCTACCATAAGCCGTCTCCAAAGGCGTTTCAGAGAATTTGATATTTGAGAGAAACAGGCCTTTTGTGCACATAGAAAAAGTCTTAGATCTTTGAGTTCAGCTCATGAAAAATGGGGGCAAAAACAAAAGTGTTGCGTTTATAATTTTGTTCAGTATATATACCCTGCAAGCATGCCCCTAGGGGGCCCATGCTGGCCTTTTGCGGGCACAGTGGACTAGGGCCAGCCCACACCAAACCTAAACAGGCCCAGTGCCACACTAGTGGAATGCCCACATTAATCCCATTATGGTTCAGTGTGGGCCAGCCCGTTCGGGCCCAGAGCAACTTTTGTACCTTTGGTAAATAGCATATATAAATTACTTTCCACTCACAGTGTTGTTTCATATAGGCCTATTTGCATTTCAGAGGCTGTATAAAAATGCTCCTTTCAGTCAAGTCCTCCTGATTCTGAAGTTGAGAGTGAGATAAAGGTGTGGTTGCGAAATTCAAGAGACAGAGCGGGTGGACGAAAGGAGCACTACCTGTCTGCTGAATAGTTGAGAGACCTTGGGGTAGGAGTGAGCTTTGCCAATGAATTTAGTGCACCAAAACATATTTTCAGCAGAGGTCAAAGTAATAATTTGATATTGATATTTTTGTTTTATTTTTTTATATTTGTTGTTACAGCAAACGGACTACTGGGGGCACCCCTCCCAGCCAAGATGCACTAGCCAGGTGCACCAGGTGAAGTTGATCTACTAATTGGCAGAGCAAAGACAAGTTCTCATCTTGCCCACTGATCTACGTTCATCTTTATATAGATCAGTGAATTTGCCATTATGATGTCATCTAGTGACATTTAGATACCAGTTTTAGCTACTTTCAATTGAAAGCAGTTGGCAACACTGAAAGCAGCACTGAGAAGTGGCAAACTTGCCATTATTGGACTGAAGCAAACTCTTTTGTGCAGAATTAAGCCCACTATAATCAATGGAGATGTAGCTGGTGAGCTTTCATACTTTTCTTTTGATTGAAAATAGATTTTTTTGTTTATTGGACATTATATCATTCTAAGAATGTATTTGAACATTATTGGTTTGTGGGTTAAATGTAATCATCAAATCATCAAAATAAAATAAAAAACTGTGTATTTAGTTTTTAAATAGTAGCCTAAATGTTTGAATATCTGCTGTCTGTTTACATGGTCTGCTTTATGGTAGTTTAAAACCAAGGGTTTAAATCCTGTGTGTATTGATGATGTGCTTGCTCTTAAAGTGGTGTCTGTATTTGTGTTTAAAGGTTTTTCACCTGACTGGTTGATTGACTGAATGAACACTGCATCGAACTTTCAAAATAAAAAAGGGAAAACAATGCAAAAGTGTGGTCAATAAATGAAATCCAGTTGAATTGTTCTTGTAGTGGGCTGTCTTTTTCAAGTGGGAGAGTTCTGCACATTAAGAACCTTGCAAAACAGTGAGGATCCACTTAATAGAT
>NW_015505313.1:1534318-1535622 GCF_001515645.1 Sinocyclocheilus grahami | reverse complement strand
TTTTTTTTTATGTGGTGAAAATGTTACTTCATATAACAATTCCTGATAATTCTGCATGACATGTCGAGGCTTAATTTTAGCACACCGGACTTCCCCAAATAACTGTGAACATGAGTAAAAATTGTTTTTGAGTTCTCATCAGCAGATTGCACATATTCATTTAGAGATGTTTAGGTGCATTTCCGCTGTAGACATAATTTGCATGTTACAAGATCCACTATGAGTTATTGTTATAGAGAATTAATATGAACATTTTATTCATCTCATTATATAAACAGTAAATACAAGCAAAACCTTTTTCCTGTTTATTTATGTCAGGTTTTTATTGAAAACCTTGATCCAAATGCATTGTTTTTGCTAGAAAAAAAGTGAGCTCAGCGACTAATTTCAGCTTTGGGCCCTTATAGGGTCTTATTAATACACACAAATGAACTATTGCTCTCACAATTTTGGAAATGTCATTTTCTGATTAAGGCAATCTTCAGAGAGAAGTTATTTATATTCAGAAAATAACTCAGAAAATAGTTATTTATATTCATGACAGAATTATAAATGAGAGTTTGCTTAAGTCAACAGTCAGCAGATAGCATACAAATGAAATTAAACACCATAGTGTCTCGATCCAAGAGTCAAATGCACAGCCAGTTCAGTATCTGCAGTCATTTCTTATATGGTTAACGTCGATTTGCTGCTTCCTCCATTAGGAAACCACTGAACAAAAGAGTGATTCAGGGAGTCTCTAATCATTTAGACGTTTCCAGGGCCGTGGCTTGATTTCAAAATAATAAGGGTGGGTCTCGTGCTTGTATGTTCAGCAGTGTTAAAATGTGTTTTATAGTCATTTCTGATGATAGGACATGGGGAAAACATTTCCCCCGCACTTCTAGAAGAGTGTCTCAATGGTTTTTAAGCACTTCAAATACATCACACTATTGGAGATATACTGACATACAATGACAAATCAGCAATAAACAAATCAGGTCAGACAATCACAATATCATATAGCTTTGTGGAAATGGATTCTACAGTGTATTGAAGTCTGTTTACAGTTAAGACAGTGCAAAGGTAATTGTTTTTAAGTGTGGTTGTCAATGTACCATATAACCATACATTTTCTTTGTTTCCTTCATGGGGAAAGAGCAACGCGTCACCCGTTCTGTTTCCTTTCTTCTCTGTAATGTTGCATAAAACACTCCACATACACACTATATAACAGTAAATAATAGATAAGAATGTTTAATTAAGAATATAAATAAATGTGGTAACACTTTAGTTTAGGGATCAATTCTCACTATTAACTAGTT
>NW_015505313.1:1532837-1533119 GCF_001515645.1 Sinocyclocheilus grahami | reverse complement strand
AAAAAAAAATCCCATATAGTGTAATATTTAACTTAAAAGTACACTTGAACAATTTATTATTAATGTAATGCAAACATTGCGATGTAATGTGAATAAGTAATGCTATATGGTCTGTGGTTCTGCTTGCAATTACGCGTTGTTTTATTGCTATTGTAATCAATTATAGGGGAGGCCGGGGCTAGTTGTCACAGCGGTTGTAGACCTATATGGAATAACCAGACTAGAAAATAGGCTAAGCATATATTCAGGTAAATGTCTGCTATATAATGTTGCCACTGTTTT
>NW_015505313.1:1532344-1532827 GCF_001515645.1 Sinocyclocheilus grahami | reverse complement strand
TCTTTACAAAGTATATTTACTGTGTAATGTAAAATGCAAGTGGACTACTATAATATTAAACATTACAGGAAGTATTCAGTTTTACAGTACAGTGTACAATGATAAAAATGATTTAAAACAGTTTTTTTCTGGGTGTGCCCATTAGAGGGTGAAATAGTTGTCTTCAAGTGTACTTTTTTTAAGTGTACTGACATCACTGTTGGAGACAAAGTAGGTCTGTGAGTATCTTGTGTGATCAAACCACTAATGATGCATTACATAGATGATCATTTCACTGGCCCCTGTGTCAGCCATTAAGGACCCATTAGTGGTCTAATTATCAAACAATTTTCGTCCTCTTTATTTGTACTAATTTGAGTTTTCTTCCTCCTTCCTAATACTTTCATGTGAGTCATTATGGAGATTTTTGCCATCAGCTAACTCCATTTGAAACTGTAAACTCTTAATAGAAAACATTCAGCAGTTGAGTTTTTCAGAATTTTT
>NW_015505313.1:1530293-1530802 GCF_001515645.1 Sinocyclocheilus grahami | reverse complement strand
TAGAGGACTCTACTGTATGTACTATGTACTTTGGACTTGGTTTTCCAGGTTTGGCTAAACAGCCAAAGACTTTGAAGGTTCTTGGCAGAGTTCTACTTAATGTGCTACCCCTAAAAATAAAAACAAAGCAGAGATTCATCAACTATTGGTTTGAACTTTTCTTCACAGTTCCCCATGCCTGTGCGTTTTTTCGACCAATCTCATGAGGTGGTGGATAACTGCATAACTTTCAATTTTATTAGTTGAAAATGAAGTCTTGTCACAACGTTCTCTGGAATACAACTGGGCAAAATAGGAAGTGACAGCGCGAGGTGTGACTATGTGTGATAAACAAAAAGCTGAACGCTGAAGGCGTGAACGCTCAGAGCGCAGCGCTCGAGCATCACATATAATCACCGGGAATTACAAGGTAGGATAAGAGATCAATGTAGTTTTGTGCTCATTTAAAAGAGTTTTTAATTGTTAAAGTGTGCTTTTTCATGTGAAATAGACTAGAATACATTATAGTT
>NW_015505313.1:1525609-1529545 GCF_001515645.1 Sinocyclocheilus grahami | reverse complement strand
AAAAAAAAAAAAAGCTTCACAAATTCATTTCCTGCTTTCAGTAAGAGATTGCAGATAAATATGCAATGATGAGAAAAACACTAATGCTTTCCAGAACATGTAATCATGAGAAATAAGTGTTACCGTTCTCAATGCTGCTCTCCCACATTTCTAGTTAATAAAAGTGACATGTTCAGTTATCCTATATGTTATATGCAGAGACAACTCTAAAGCCCAAAGTATAGGCCTATATATTTACTGAAAAAATGTGTTCTGTGTGAACAGCCCAAAAGAAAGCAATTTATAGGATGAAAGTGTAAACATCATGATTTGTGACAGTATCAAACATTGTCCAAACCAGTGTCTGAGCTTGGGGCAGGACTGTTAGTTTGGCCAGCCAGTGGCAGTCGGGGGTTCAGGTGTTTGGGAAACCTGTTTGAAAACAGTTTCAAACAATTTCAGTTTCATTATTTCACTTTACTTCTAAAGCAACACTTACCATAAAAAAACTATGAAGTCTAGAGTGTTTAATAAATTCTAACCATTATAAACAGAGAGGGGAATACTACCTACTCCATCTCCAGCTCAGCCAATATCATTTTTAGATGACTACTTCAAAGTATACTGGAAGGAACCAAATTTAATTATATATTGCCTTTTCGGTCTGTTTTGTTCTCAGGTGTACAAGATGACGACTCCTACCACTGTCTTTGTGACCGTTGGAAATAACAGCACTGCCAACACATTCATTGACTCAAAGTTTCGTTACACTGTCTTTCCTATATTCTATGGCCTGGTCTTTGCCTTGGGCTTGATGGCCAACTGCTACGCTCTTTATGTGCTGCACCATATGCGGGAGTCTAAAGCCATGAATGAGATTCGAATCTACATGACCAACTTGACCGTTGCAGACTTGCTGTTTGTGTCCACTCTACCGTTCTGGATTGGCTACTACATGAATAACGGTGACTGGAAGTACTCAGATCCTCTCTGTCGTATTGCAGGCTCGTTTTTCTTCATCAACACATACTGCTCTATTCTCTTCCTTACTGTCATCAGCATTAATCGTTACTGGGCCGTTACCAGGCCACTGGTGGCCGCTTCTTCTGACTGCTGGAAACGTGGAGCAATCGTCTCAGCGTTCATCTGGGTCATCACTCTTGCGGCTTCAGTTCAATTTCTCACTCAGCAGGGAATCCAGAAGGACAATAACATGTCTCGCTGTTTTGAGAGTTATCAAAACGAGGATGCCTCTGATATATACACAGTGGCCGTCACCCACTTCATCATTATTGGCTTGTTCTTTCTTGTTTTCTTGATGGTGATTGTCTGCAACATTTTGATTGCTCGAGCTCTTCTGACGCAACCCATCAGTCAGCCTCGAGCCAGCACAGGAAAGCGCCCCGGAGGTACTAAGCGCAGAGCTTTGAGGATGCTGTGTGCTGTCATAGGTGTCTTTGTTATCTGTTTCCTGCCCCACCATGTGGTGCAGGGTCCCTGGGTGTTGTCTGTGCTGCACTTGAGGAAAGATTGGAACATGAAAACTCACCAAAGCTTAAACGATGCTCACCAGATCACCCTTATGCTTATGGGGATCAACTGCCTACTGGACCCGCTGGTGTATTGCTTCGCCACCACAAAGTTCCGCAAGTACATCCAGAATCATTTCACAAAGGTCAAGCATAACAAAAACTGTTCACGCAACACATTAAGCACGGCTATGTCACTGAAGAGCAGACATCAAAGTGAAATATGAAGAGCAGAAAACAGCTGAGAAATATTTGGTGTCTGCTTATTTTAACCAATTATAATCTTACAATTATAAGTTTTAGATTTGAGTGGAATTTAATTTCAATCCCAGATTAGGTTCTGTTTGGATTCTTAAAGGTATAGTTAATCTAAAAATGTAAATATTGTCATCATTTACTCACCCTCATGTTGTTCCAACGCTGTATGACTTTTGTTTATTTGTTTGTTTTAAATATTTTTAAAAGTGCCTTAACAAACCAGTCAAAATCTCTTCTTTTGTGCTCCACAGAAGTAACCGTGAGACTGGGCAAATGATGACAGAACTTTCATTTTTAGGTGAACTATCCCTTTAAATGTAATCGAATTATTGACATGATTTTCAATTGCTGCCCCTTGCAGACAAACGAGAGAATTCAAACTCTTCAAATTATTCAATGCATATGATAAATGCTTTATATACTGAAATATTAAGCTTCTTCCACCTGATATTTGATTCATGTAGTGTCATATTGTCTTTTAAAGATATAATTCACCAAAAAAGGAACGTAGCCAGTTGATTTCTCTCTCATGTTACCATGACAACAAATATTTATTGTACTACCTTGCTTGTTTTGAAGTAGCTCTATGAGGAGCATTCCTGTGGGCCAGTTCTTATGCCACACAGGAAACCTATGTGTTCTTTTGCAATGGTTTGTTTTCCAGAATGGGGAACCTGAACCGCACACATCCCCTGGAATTGTGCACTTAAACTTTGAAATGACAAATAAACTGCCCTTTTCTTGATCTAGAAAACAATTTTGTTTCCTCACAAAGAAGTTTAGTAATTATTATTCTGATTTACGAAATGTAGGTTTGTTGACTCTCACTTTGTTCTTAACTGTAAATCTATGAACTGAAAAGAACATTTCTGCACAAGTGCTGTGAGAGTATTTATTTAACAATATGTGATACATTTCTTTCTAATATACTGTAAGTTGAAATCTGTTTTATATGCATGGTTTATATGTAATGCTTTGCAAAGCCAGACTTTTAAGAAAATATGCGTTTAAATTCCCAGTAATGTCTTGCCATTTTTTATTGTTTAAAAAGGTGTGTACATCAGCTGTGTGTTTTATGGTGGTCCTTTAGAAAATTATTCAATGATGTTTATTTCCTTGTTGCATTAGCACATTTTAAAATAGCATAATGCTTGTATAACAGCTGCTTCTGCTGAATCTTTCTCAGTTATTAACTTCTGCATTAAGCAGGAAGTTTTGCAAGATGGTGTTGTACGGTCCTTTTTGTAAAGTTATGAAAGTTCTCATTTACTCACCCTCATGTTGTTCGTGTGGACTGTGTGACTTTCTTCTGTGGAACATAAAGGAGATGCTATGCAGAAAGTTAGGGACTTGAGTTTTTGTCCATTTAGTGAAAGTGAATGGTGACCGAATCATCCCTTTCAATGTTTCGTTGAAAAGAATAACAGAGTATGAAGGATAGGTGTAATGTAAAAACTCCTTGTCTCACATTCTATCAACTGCAGATGCTATTCTAGTACAGAAACTCTTTTTATATTTCAATATAAAAACAATGTATATATTTCAAATGGTCATTGATGTTTGCTCATGAAATAAGGCTTTGTATGTCATGTAAACTAAATCAGCACTGAAAAGGCAAACTAATAATAATAATAAAAACATTGAACTGTATGTTTTTGCTTTTCTGTGCATTCAACATTATATGTTGTGTCTTGATAGATAATATATATATATTCTGTTTTTCAGGTATGCAATAATCAGCAACTTTAGATTTCAGGTTCAAATCAACATTGCGTGCATCCGCGGCCCCCAGTGGTAACTTAAAATAGTGATCAGTGATTAGTCTTATGTTGCCAGATAAGTACAATAAAAACAGTCAGTATAATTTAACTTTTACTTAATTATGTTTCCAAGAGCAAAATTATGTTATGTTATTTACTATATTTAAAAAATTAAAAAATTCTCATAATTACAAGGTTAAATACAACTTAAAAGAGACGGTTCACCCCAAAATGACATAATTTACTAATGTCGCTCCAGACCTGTTTGGTCTTTCCCATGTGAAACACAAAAGAAAAGATATTCAGAAATTATAAGTCACTGCATGTAATTGGGGACAGAATCTTGATTTTTGGGTGAACTCTCTCGTTAAGATCTACAGTGGTGGCCAAAATTATTAGAACACTTGACA
>NW_015505313.1:1523686-1525599 GCF_001515645.1 Sinocyclocheilus grahami | reverse complement strand
TTTGCCTCCAAAACATGATTTAATTTCATAATGTTCATGAAACACACATGTGGTTGCTCTGAGGAGGTTGATTGTCTGCAAATGTTTGCCAAATGCATAAATATGGTGCTAGAAATGATTTGTAAGAAATGTTTATTAGGAGGCAAACAGTATTTTTCTTCAACATTTTAAAGTGAAGCTGTAAAACAAATTTCTCTAAAATGTAAAATAAATCAGCTTCCTTCCTTCTGAGGGACATTCTCATTAAATGCTTAAATTGTTCCATGATTAGGATTTTTTCCTCAAATCACTAGTTAATGAAAATGTCACAATAAATTAGTCTATCAACATGGTCTTGATGCCCCCAGTGAGCAAATTTTCTTTTCTTTTGCACACTGTATAAATCTGGACTGTACTGATTATTTCGAGGAATACATGGTTTTGTGTGTGTGTGTGTGTGTGTGTGTGTGTGCTGTCAGGGAATAGTTAAGCAGAAAATAACAAATACAACAACAACAACAATAATAATAATATTATTATATTAATCATGTTCTGTTAGCTGGGTTCGGTTACATCAAAAGATCAGCCAATGTATATTTATTTAATTAAAACCTGTCTAACAACAGCTCACTAAATAATTGTGTGAAATAAATAATAATGTATATAAAGTCTGTATGTGTGTGTGTGTATATATATATATATATATATATATATATATATACTGTATATGTATGAATGAATGTATGTATAAGCTTTGTTTAAGAAAAAGTTTTTAGAAACATGAGATAACAGCTGAACAGAGATAAGTGATATATAATTATTTACAACCAATAAATATTTACCATGAAAAGGAAGTCTTAATAATAATAATAATAATAAAAACGAAATCTTGTAACATGGTTTTTCAAGTCTCTCCCCAACACCAGAGGGAGCCCTCTACCAACTCATAGGTTGTCCATTTGTTTTTTCCCCTCAATTTCTTCTCATATATATTCATATTAAATAGAGCATATGCTGCACCCCATGTGGACAAAAGGGTGGATCAATGTTATTGTCTGTTACCAAAATTCACAACATGGTGGAACATTTTTCTCGCAACAAACATTAAACAAATAAATAAATAAAAAATTATATATATATATATATATAAAAAAAATTTTTTATGTGCATGTTTAATGTTTGTTGCGAGAAAAATGTTCCACCATGTTGTGAATTTTGGTAACAGACAATAACATTGATCCACCCTTTTGTCCACATGGGGTGCAGCATATGCTCTATTTAATATGAATATATATGAGAAGAAATTGAGGGGAAAAAACAAATGGACAACCTATGAGTTACCTATATTTTCTGATAAGTTGTTACACTTGGATGAATGTCAAAATAAGGAAGAAAATATCTGTCGCTACTTCTGATCCAGTCTACATTCAGGTCTGCTTTTAGAGAGCATAAAAAACTGGACTAGAATATACAAATATTATTTCTAATGAAAACATTAAATACTGGGACTGTGTGTACTTCAAGATATTGTTAACACAATTCACTCACACTAAAACAAAATGTACTTACAGTTGACTACTTACAGTTTATTTACTAGACTGGTGACCGGTGTTACTGGATTAGTGTAAAATATATACCCTTTCAAAAACATTATAAAAATCTTACTGAATATTTGATGAATAGAAAGTTCAAAGGAACAGCATTTATTCGAAATATAATTTCTCTGTAAGATTACAAATGTCTTTATCGTCACTTTTAATCAAATTATTGTGTCCTTGCTGATTTAAAGTATTAATTTATTTAAAAAAAACAAAAAAACAACACTGACCCTAATGGGTATTTTTCAAAAAATATGTATAGTTTTAACATAATTAAGGACAGATCTGATAAAAAAAAAAGAATGCTGGGACTGAAATATGTATAAATATAATGAA
>NW_015505313.1:1522269-1523226 GCF_001515645.1 Sinocyclocheilus grahami | reverse complement strand
AGTGCCCCTCCTCTTAATTATACTCACCTGCTGCCTCCAGGTCCTAGTGTTCATCAAGATGAGGTGGAACACAAGCCTGAAGTCAAACTCAATGAGCAATGCAGAAGCTCGTCCTCCTGCAGGTGGAGAGAACAACGAACAGAGAACAGTGAGAATATGCAACGAGACAGGCAAGAAAAAGGAAAGCGCAGAATGAAAGCAAGACAAATTAATTTGCTTTGTAAAATCCCTCCAAACAGTTGAACTGAAAGTGTTTTTACTAAGAGACTTATTACAGCAATCAATTTAGTTTTGTTTCCTTTGTCCCTCGGAAACCAATTAGTACATTTAATTTCACTCAGATTTACTACAGCTTCACTTCGAGCGGGAATGTAGCATAGAGGAAACTAAAGAAGACTATTGATCTGATGCTAATAAGAAAATCTGCACGATTGGGGCGGTTGCGATGGGGTGCGCCGAAGAATGAGAGAGACAGAGAGTAATGAAACCCCCAAGTTTTGTTGTTCAGAGTAAATGTTTTATTTCCCACTGGGACTGGGAGAGATAACAAAGTAATCGTATTCCACGCATGGGCTTTGTTGTTGTCTTTTAACGGCTGCCATTCTAATGAATAATCATAGCCACTGTGTGCTGCAATTCTGCTGTCTTTGATCATTCATGCTGAAGTGACAACTGCTGCCATAAATCCAGCACTAGGTGGCAGCAGCAGGCAACAAATGACACGCGTCTGTCTGGCAGGCCTCCTGTTGTTGTTGGTTTGTCAGGTCTCTTGGTTTCGCTGAGGCTCTGTGGTCATAACATCATAAGGACACAGGAGAGGCTGTACAGATTGACAGTGGCATCCCAGAATGCCAAAAGAGTTTCACCAGTAGTTCTTCTGACACAGTCGACATTCGTTCAGTGAGTTTGATGACTATTGTTTGTTACAGGCGTAACAAGAGGTCATGATGGCACAGT
>NW_015505313.1:1514272-1520735 GCF_001515645.1 Sinocyclocheilus grahami | reverse complement strand
ATGTAACGTGTAACAAAGACACCTTAAAATAAAGTGTTACCAAACTTTTTTATGTTAGTTAAATAAGAAAACTGCTCTTTGCATCAGGATGTTAAAATGTGTGTTATTTATATTGAGAGAATAAAGGAAGGAAGGAAGGATCAGAATGCACAGCTACTTTTTAATTTCAGTTATAGGAGAAAGATGCTTTCTGTATCTGGACAGTGCAATAATAATAATGCACTGCTGCATTTTAATGGCATTTAATAGAGAAATGGTGTTGCGTTCAGATGTTACAATTACATCGTCTACCAGCAGGGGCTAACTGGACCATGCCAAACCTTCCTTGACCTCTCGACTAAAACAATGAATTGTATTTTAGCTCGCTCATCTTTTCTCTTCCCCTTTTTCTCGTTCTCTCCATTGCTCATTGATGCCCAGAGGTAATTAGGCAATTAAGGGCTAATTGAAAAGCTTTGTAGAGAGAGCTGAGGGCTCAGAGATCCCTTAGCAACACACTGAATCACCTTAACAAGGGAAAAGATACACACACACACACTGACACGGGAGCACGTGCACGCTGTTTAAGAAAACAAAGAAGGTAATATTTAAGATTAAAAAGTCATAAACCCGATAAAAACAGCTAAACAGAACCTGAGGACCAAGATGCATGATGCTGGCTGACAGTAAGCATGCAGAGGCTGCCAATGCCTGATAGAGAACATGCTGACTCTCCAGATGTAATTCATGGAAAATATATTCCATCTGAACCAGTTTCTGTCTCTAACACTATAAAATGCTTTTAAAACTGCATTCGGCTGAGCGCAGTGCACCACAGGACATCAGGCCTCTGAGAAAACAGATCCTTTGGAGTAAAAGACAGTATTTTACAGTAGAAAGTCAATGTAAAAAGAATGATTTTGGGAGGATTTTGACGTATTTGTTCAGGGAGAATTATGCATGCAAAGAAACACTGAACAAACTCCATCAATTTAGAAAAGAAAATAAAAGAAAAAAGGAAAAGGAGTAAGGAAAGAAAGATTCATCTGGGATGTGCAAGGCTTAAGATGGAAGCTTCTAGGGTGGAGGTCAGGGGATCTAGAGACTCAAGGGTTCTGTTTTCTATTTCCAGAGGTATAAAGTTGCAGATTAAAGGTGCTTGCCATCTTTGTCCAAGATTTGTACGTTTCTGAGTGATTCTAAATGGTGGTTTTACTTGGAACGACGTCAAATATCCTCTTATGTTTCTCTAGGCTGTTCCCTTTTACAGTTTTTGCAATGTTCTTAAGTGTCCCTCGATGTTCCTCAGAGGGTCTTCCATCTGATCCCTGGTGCTTTACAAAGGGCAACAGAAAGGTTACCATCTTTTTCTCACCTCATTTTGCTGTTTTCTTTGTGGATGGGGAAACTTTACATCAACTAACCCACTTGATAAAAAATGTATCAAAATGGATGGGCTCACACAAATATATAAGCCTGCTGATACCTTAGCAAGTAGAACCACTAACATATATAGGCATTTGAACTGCTCTTGCCGCCAGCCTATGTAAAGTGAGTGTAAATAATCGTTATTCCTAATTTAAAGGCATTTAAGATGCATTAGCTCTTCTATAATTACTTAAAACTCAATTACGAGAATCCACTGAAGTGCAGACCTCAGCTGCAGGGCTCAAGCCACAGACAGAAGAAGTGAATGGATGGAGAGATACTGAGATAGCGAAAGAAAAGGAGCACTACATTGTTGGGTGAAGGCGTCACTTTGCAGAGAGGGCTGCTATTTCCACATCTGGCCCAGGGAGGGAAAAAAAACAAACAAAGAATCAAAAACACTACAGAAATGAAATCTCCTACTCAACAACTGGAGATGCTTTATCTGTATAACTAGGCCTGTCACGATAACAACTTTTTGTTGTGTGATATATTGCCCCAGAAATAATTGCGATAAGCGATAATATTGTCATTTAAAAGACCATTTTATGCCACTGAATATATAATCATAATGTAACAGCATAATAATGCAAGAAGGCCTACACACTTCCAAATGACAACAAACTTTAAATTTTTAAGAATATTTAGATCATGCAAATTAAGTATCAAAATATTAGATACCTTAAAAAACCTGAATAAATAGTAAATAAACATTTTCTAACAAAAAGTGCAAAGTAACAAGTAGAAAAAAAGAAAAATGCACCAAGAACTTGTATGGAGATTTTTCCATCTACAGATTTTTCCCTGACCTTCTTTTCTCTTTAAATTAAGGGTGCGCACTATTGCTAAAAAACACAATGACTACTTATCAGTCAGATGTCCGTATGCACAAAGGCACAGATCCCTAAACAAGGCCATAACTTTTTTTGTAGAAGCATATTTTAAATTTGAACTAGCACCTCATGACTACACCACGCCATGTACGAGAAGCTGCAAAAGACACAGGCGCAAGTGGAATGTAGAAAACGTGGTGACATCAATTTTTAAGTAAATATAATGGGCGATATATTGCGTCACCAACAATTATTGAGGCCATGTACATACAGTATATTGCACGATAAGTCGATATATTGATTATTGCGACAGGCCTATGTATAACACACTGCTCCCATGAGCTTTTTCATTAAGTGTTGAGAACAAAATCAGCTATGACAAAAAGTGCTCAATGATGATCAAATTCTCAGTCATATGACTGCAACATACATGATCCTGAGGGAAACATGGATTTACAGACTCTAAAAATACATCTAATTTAGATTTCATATGTGTAGCTCTGGGAATTTGCTGGTGTAACTATGAAAATAGAATTAAAATGGAATGAGAGGGATGAAGAGCAATAGAGAGGTAGGGATCTTTGGAGATTTGCTGGATGGAGGGAAAAGCAGATGGCCAGCACTGTTTCTACCTGCTGGTGGGTGTGGGTGGATCAGTGTACACACTTGTGTACACATGTATGCAAACGTGGTGACATCAATTTTTAAGTAAATATAATGGGCGATATATTGCGTCACCAACAATTATTGAGGCCATGTACATACAGTATATTGCACGATAAGTCGATATATTGATTATTGCGACAGGCCTATGTATAACACACTGCTCCCATGAGCTTTTTCATTAAGTGTTGAGAACAAAATCAGCTATGACAAAAAGTGCTCAATGATGATCAAATTCTCAGTCATATGACTGCAACATACATGATCCTGAGGGAAACATGGATTTACAGACTCTAAAAATACATCTAATTTAGATTTCATATGTGTAGCTCTGGGAATTTGCTGGTGTAACTATGAAAATAGAATTAAAATGGAATGAGAGGGATGAAGAGCAATAGAGAGGTAGGGATCTTTGGAGATTTGCTGGATGGAGGGAAAAGCAGATGGCCCAGCACTGTTTCTACCTGCTGGTGGGTGTGGGTGGATCAGTGTACACACTTGTGTACACATGTATGTGTGTTCTCATGCGTGTGTGTTTACATGGGTCAACAGGGTTACGCCAGCTATAACTCTGTTCTGAGCCAGATGGTACCAGAGAGGAGGGTAGACCCCCGCTACCATGTAAATAGGTTGCCAGGCCAACAGAGAAATTCACCAAAGAGGTATATAAAATATCACGTAAACACGGTCTTTTTCAAAACAAATGCCACTGAGAGTATATGATATGTGACTACAGAATTACATAAAAGCATATTATGCTAGAGTATTCAAATACACAAAAAAGCATTTATACTGGAGTACTCAAATACTGTATTCAATATTAGATAAAAATGTGTTCTTAATTGAAAACCACTGCCAAACTAACAGTTATTAAATCACCCTCTTTGCTTCAATATATTCAGCAGTTAAGTAGTCTTTAGTAATTCAATTCTTTACAGACAAATACAATTGACAACCTTTCTCTTCCTCATGTTGGGAAAATATAGAGTATATTAAAAATTAACATGAACTCAAAATAGACCCTATTTACTTTCTTAATGCATTTCCCTCGTTCTATTCGAACGACTCATTGGTGCACATTGTATCACGTAAACACGGTCTTTTTCAAAACAAATGCCACTGAGAGTATATGATATGTGACTACAGAATTACATAAAAGCATATTATGCTAGAGTATTCAAATACACAAAAAAGCGTATATACTGGAGTACTCAAATACTGTATTCAGTATTAGATAAAAATGTGTTCTTAATTGAAAATCACTGCCAAACTAACAGTTATTAAATCACCCTCTTTGCTTCAATATATTCAGCAGTTAAGTAGTCTTTAGTAATTCAATTCTTTACAGACAAATACAATTGACAACCTTTCTCTTCCTCATGTTGGGAAAATAAAGAGTATATTAAAAATTAACATGAACTCAAAATAGACCCTATTTACTTTCTTAATGCATTTCCCTCGTTCTATTCGAACGACTCATTGGTGCACATTATCCCAAATAAAAACAATTGCCTTTGCAATCAAAATCTAATAAATTGCTCTTCATCCTGTTTAACTAAAAAAATTTGTCACATTAAGGAAGTAAAATAAAAATAGTTTAAGATGTGCACACGTTGTAAGGGTTGCTGAAGAATGTGCGAGCACCCCAAGATATAAGCCAAGATATTCCAGTATTTCTGATGTCATTTTAAAGAAGCTGCTTGTTTTCAAACTGTTTTATTAAATATAAAAATAAAACAATTATAAATTAATAAAAAATGTAATACCTGTTATTGAGGAAATCTGATGTCAGGTTTTTTATTAGCATTTTAACTCATATTTTTAAATGTATGAATTATAATTTATTTATTGAGACACTTTAAATCAGTCTGATTGAGAACAGCTGTTCTAGAGAGTATCATGCATAATAACATAGATAGTTTTTTGAAGTTTGTGATTCAAGTGTAAATACAAAACAATACACTTATTACAATTACTTTCCTTAAAAAGACCAGATACAGGAACATAATTAATTTTTATAATGAGCAATGCTATTTTTACAAACACGTGTAAGCATACATACAATTTTCCTCCAACACTTTCATATTAAAGTAGATATAGCAAAATGCTGAGAGACAGTCTTCTCTTCAGGAGCTGCTTTAGATGACTAATCAGCAGCAACAGTGAGAGAGAAATTAGCATTTTCCTGCTGCAGGAACTGCTCACTTAATTACAGCTTTACTCTGCCACTTCATTGGCCCCCTCTTTCCTAAAAACGCTGCTCTCTTTCTGTCACATACTCGTTTTCTGGTTCTTTGCATCTTTTGATCTTCTTCTCGCTCCCTCTCTCTGTCTCAATCAGGATTCTATTGTGTGTTCAGAGTATTTGGTACTCTGAACCAGGCATGGGCTTGTCAGTCTAGATTTGCTTTCATCATCAGCTTCTACTGTGTTTAAGTGACTCCAAATTACTCCCTGCCCCTCCTTCTGTCTCTTTCCCTTCTGTCTCTCTCTTGCACACCTGTAAACCAGTTCACCATAAAGAGATTACCACGGTGAATGTTCTCACCATGCGTAGGCCTGGGTAAAAACAGACTTTCAGGTTATAAACTTATTCGGAAACTCAACTAGCTTGTTCAGCTAGCTTTGTGTAACAGGCCATAAAGAATTTCAAATCACAAACAAATGACTTTTATTGATTCTTGTTAGTGAATCAAAAACATATAGCGCAACTGTTGAAGCGCCATTTAGAGAAAAGGATGATTTTTACAGATGATTAATTTAGCTAGTCAAAAACATATAGTGTGACCAATGTGAAGCCCTGAGATGAAAGACCTGTATGAGCTGTAGGTCTGTCAAAAAAAAAATCTAATTTAAAATATTCGTTTAAATTAATATAAAAATCCACATTCGAATGCAAAAACGTTGCATTCGAGTTTTAGGTGTGCGTTAAGGAGGCAGCCTTATCAGTGGCGCACAAGATGTGATGACGATGTAAGTGTCATTGCATTTTAATGTTTTTGTTAGCCTATCCAGCTGAAGCCACTAGATGCGGTGCTACTGCGTTGTTAATGACAAATATTGCGGGAAAAGAGAACATCAATGCGGAGAAGATCTTGTTTACGTCAAAACTGAAACCAAGGCTGCGATCTAGTGCGTTTTTTATGCCCTTCACTCGCAAACTTCCCGTCTCATTTACTCGGATGAACGTCATTGATTACGTTGCACGAGTGCCCACTACTGGTGGAACACTTGGAATGGGCTGAATCGCAATGTCCTAAGCCCTTGATCACTTAGGGTGCTTTCACACTTGGTTCGATTGCTTGGTCTGAACCCGAGTTCGATTGCTCCCCCCTCCCCCTGCCCCCGCTGGACTGTGTTCACATTATATTATTTGGGTCCGAACCACTGTTCGTTTGAGTCATCAAGCCAGCAGCTGTTTACCCCGGTTGCTTAGTAACGATGGTGCAGGAGAAGACGGCAAAATGCGTAGCAAGGCTCTCTTCAATTTTTATATTTATGTTTTTGAACCGTTGGTTTTGTTTCCAAAGCTTCAGTACATAACGGCACTTACGTCTGAC
>NW_015505313.1:1509628-1513424 GCF_001515645.1 Sinocyclocheilus grahami | reverse complement strand
AAAAACCTGAATAAATAGTAAATAAACATTTTCTAACAAAAAGTCCAAAGTAACAAGTAGAAAAAAAGAAAAATGCACCAAGAACTTGTATGGAGATTTTTCCATCTACAGATTTTTCCCTGACCTTCTTTTCTCTTTAAATTAAGGGTGCGCACTATTGCTAAAAAACACAATGACTACTTATCAGTCAGATGTCCGTATGCACAAAGGCACAGATCCCTAAACAAGGCCATAACTTTTTTTGTAGAAGCATATTTTAAATTTGAACTAGCACCTCATGACTACACCACGCCATGTACGAGAAGCTGCAAAAGACACAGGCGCAAGTGGAATGTAGAAAACGTGGTGACATCAATTTTTAAGTAAATATAATGGGCGATATATTGCGTCACCAACAATTATTGAGGCCATGTACATACAGTATATTGCACGATAAGTCGATATATTGATTATTGCGACAGGCCTATGTATAACACACTGCTCCCATGAGCTTTTTCATTAAGTGTTGAGAACAAAATCAGCTATGACAAAAAGTGCTCAATGATGATCAAATTCTCAGTCATATGACTGCAACATACATGATCCTGAGGGAAACATGGATTTACAGACTCTAAAAATACATCTAATTTAGATTTCATATGTGTAGCTCTGGGAATTTGCTGGTGTAACTATGAAAATAGAATTAAAATGGAATGAGAGGGATGAAGAGCAATAGAGAGGTAGGGATCTTTGGAGATTTGCTGGATGGAGGGAAAAGCAGATGGCCAGCACTGTTTCTACCTGCTGGTGGGTGTGGGTGGATCAGTGTACACACTTGTGTACACATGTATGTGTGTTCTCATGCGTGTGTGTTTACATGGGTCAACAGGGTTACGCCAGCTATAACTCTGTTCTGAGCCAGATGGTACCAGAGAGGAGGGTAGACCCCCGCTACCATGTAAATAGGTTGCCAGGCCAACAGAGAAATTCACCAAAGAGGTATATAAAATATCACGTAAACACGGTCTTTTTCAAAACAAATGCCACTGAGAGTATATGATATGTGACTACAGAATTACATAAAAGCATATTATGCTAGAGTATTCAAATACACAAAAAAGCATTTATACTGGAGTACTCAAATACTGTATTCAATATTAGATAAAAATGTGTTCTTAATTGAAAACCACTGCCAAACTAACAGTTATTAAATCACCCTCTTTGCTTCAATATATTCAGCAGTTAAGTAGTCTTTAGTAATTCAATTCTTTACAGACAAATACAATTGACAACCTTTCTCTTCCTCATGTTGGGAAAATATAGAGTATATTAAAAATTAACATGAACTCAAAATAGACCCTATTTACTTTCTTAATGCATTTCCCTCGTTCTATTCGAACGACTCATTGGTGCACATTGTCCCAAATAAAAACAATTGCCTTTGCAATCAAAATCTAATAAATTGCTCTTCATCCTGTTTAACTAAAAAAATTTGTCACATTAAGGAAGTAAAATAAAAATAGTTTAAGATGTGCACACGTTGTAAGGGTTGCTGAAGAATGTGCGAGCACCCCAAGATATAAGCCAAGATATTCCAGTATTTCTGATGTCATTTTAAAGAAGCTGCTTGTTTTCAAACTGTTTTATTAAATATAAAAATAAAACAATTATAAATTAATAAAAAATGTAATACCTGTTATTGAGGAAATCTGATGTCAGGTTTTTTATTAGCATTTTAACTCATATTTTTAAATGTATGAATTATAATTTATTTATTGAGACACTTTAAATCAGTCTGATTGAGAACAGCTGTTCTAGAGAGTATCATGCATAATAACATAGATAGTTTTTTGAAGTTTGTGATTCAAGTGTAAATACAAAACAATACACTTATTACAATTACTTTCCTTAAAAAGACCAGATACAGGAACATAATTAATTTTTATAATGAGCAATGCTATTTTTACAAACACGTGTAAGCATACATACAATTTTCCTCCAACACTTTCATATTAAAGTAGATATAGCAAAATGCTGAGAGACAGTCTTCTCTTCAGGAGCTGCTTTAGATGACTAATCAGCAGCAACAGTGAGAGAGAAATTAGCATTTTCCTGCTGCAGGAACTGCTCACTTAATTACAGCTTTACTCTGCCACTTCATTGGCCCCCTCTTTCCTAAAAACGCTGCTCTCTTTCTGTCACATACTCGTTTTCTGGTTCTTTGCATCTTTTGATCTTCTTCTCGCTCCCTCTCTCTGTCTCAATCAGGATTCTATTGTGTGTTCAGAGTATTTGGTACTCTGAACCAGGCATGGGCTTGTCAGTCTAGATTTGCTTTCATCATCAGCTTCTACTGTGTTTAAGTGACTCCAAATTACTCCCTGCCCCTCCTTCTGTCTCTTTCCTCTCTCTTTCTCTCTTGCACACCTGTAAACCAGTTCACCATAAAGAGATTACCACGGTGAATGTTCTCACCATGCGTATAAAAACAGAAAAACAGACTTTCAGGTTATAAACTTATTCGGAAACTCAACTAGCTTGTTCAGCTAGCTTTGTGTAACAGGCCATAAAGAATTTCAAATCACAAACAAATGACTTTTATTGATTCTTGTTAGTGAATCAAAAACATATAGCGCAACTGTTGAAGCGCCATTTAGAGAAAAGGATGATTTTTACAGATGATTAATTTAGCTAGTCAAAAACATATAGTGTGACCAATGTGAAGCCCTGAGATGAAAGACCTGTATGAGCTGTAGGTCTGTCAAAAAAAAAATCTAATTTAAAATATTCGTTTAAATTAATATAAAAATCCACATTCGAATGCAAAAACGTTGCATTCGAGTTTTAGGTGTGCGTTAAGGAGGCAGCCTTATCAGTGGCGCACAAGATGTGATGACGATGTAAGTGTCATTGCATTTTAATGTTTTTGTTAGCCTATCCAGCTGAAGCCACTAGATGCGGTGCTACTGCGTTGTTAATGACAAATATTGCGGGAAAAGAGAACATCAATGCGGAGAAGATCTTGTTTACGTCAAAACTGAAACCAAGGCTGCGATCTAGTGCGTTTTTTATGCCCTTCACTCGCAAACTTCCCGTCTCATTTACTCGGATGAACGTCATTGATTACGTTGCACGAGTGCCCACTACTGGTGGAACACTTGGAATGGGCTGAATCGCAATGTCCTAAGCCCTTGATCACTTAGGGTGCTTTCACACTTGGTTCGATTGCTTGGTCTGAACCCGAGTTCGATTGCTCCCCCCTCCCCCTGCCCCCGCTGGACTGTGTTCACATTATATTATTTGGGTCCGAACCACTGTTCGTTTGAGTCATCAAGCCAGCAGCTGTTTACCCCGGTTGCTTAGTAACGATGGTGCAGGAGAAGACGGCAAAATGCGTAGCAAGGCTCTCTTCAATTTTTATATTTATGTTTTTGAACCGTTGGTTTTGTTTCCAAAGCTTCAGTACATAACGGCACTTACGTCTGACTTACGAATGTACTGCAAATGCTCTAAAGTACTCTGAAAGTGAACAGAAATTAGATATACAGCTCTCTGCTTGCAGCACGTCAGTCATGCTCATCAAGAAAGTGAGTGAAACACACACAAACACACATTTTTATCAAATAATACGTCATTAATAGCGGTTCACTTCTGTGATTTGGTACAATTGCGTTCACATCAGCAGCGAACCGTACCGGAGTTCACTTGAACCGTACCCCAGACCACCCTTTTTAAGCGGACTCGGGTATGGTTCGCGGGTGCACACCCGAGTTCGGAAGACAGCGTTCACATCATCCAAACGTACCGAACTCTGATG
>NW_015505313.1:1483662-1508096 GCF_001515645.1 Sinocyclocheilus grahami | reverse complement strand
ATGGCGCAGGAGAAGACGGCAAAATGCGTAGCAAGGCTCTCTTCAATTTTTATATTTATGTTTTTGAACCGTTGGTTTTGTTTCCAAAGCTTCAGTACATAACGGCACTTACGTCTGACTTACGAATGTACTGCAAATGCTCTAAAGTACTCTGAAAGTGAACAGAAATTAGATATACAGCTCTCTGCTTGCAGCACGTCAGTCATGCTCATCAAGAAAGTGAGTGAAACACACACAAACACACATTTTTATCAAATAATACGTCATTAATAGCGGTTCACTTCTGTGATTTGGTACAATTGCGTTCACATCAGCAGCGAACCGTACCGGAGTTCACTTGAACCGTACCCCAGACCACCCTTTTTAAGCGGACTCGGGTATGGTTCGCGGGTGCACACCCGAGTTCGGAAGACAGCGTTCACATCATCCAAACGTACCGAACTCTGATGTCAATCGAACCCGGGTGCGCACCAAAAGTGCTAGTGTGAAAGCACCCTTAGAATCCGCTATGGAGTTGGTTTATTGTTTACATTTTTCCACTTACGAATTTGTTTGGTGCAGCATTCTATATGTAAATATGTATGCTTGGGCTGTTATAAATGTAAAAAAAAAATTGTTTATATATTATAGAGTTGCTTGGGGTGGGGATAAATTAAACGCGATCCGCGATGACATCATAATCGCGTTGCATTGTGGTCTATGGAGCGGCCTGAAGTGTGCATGTGAAGCAGACTCGCTCCCTCGGTCAAAATCGAGGGGTCAAGGGTATGTCCATGTAAACTTCCCTTGTCCACTTGACGAAGTGGAACGCACTTCAAAACGGCGGCGGGGATTCCCCCGAGGGTAAGTGCTTAGGGAAGTTGGCAAGTGCGTGTCTAAAAGTGAACTGGAACACAGCCCAAGCCGTTCACACAGAGCGTATATTTTGTGCATTTTCTATAGGGACATCTATCACCGTTGCACTTGCGTCTTGCACAAAAGAGCCGCATGTTTAGAAAGCCATGTAAAGTTCATCTTTGAAAAAACATATCAGGAGACTTTATGGTGAGGGTTTTTCCCCATCCCACTGCAACTGGTGTTTTTAAATGAAAAATGTACTCTGTGTGATTGGCTTTCGACCCTTTGTATTAAACTATGAATACATACATGATGCTGTTTTGTTTATAGATGTTTAAGCAACTTAATTATAATTGGTTTATAAACATTATTTTAAACATTATGCATTTTATTCACAGATAGTCATGTCATCTTATGCTTTGAATAAACATGCATTAGTAATATTTTGCTCGATGCGCCCTCTTGTGGCCTCAGGAGAGAAGCCAAAAGCTTTTCTTCACCCTAACTGAAATTATGCATTTTAAATTAAAATATAATTCGAACTTTGATAATATATAATAACAAAATTAAAATTTAGTTTTTCAGCCATTTTGACAGCCTTAATGAGCTGATTTGTTCAATGAACAGTTCAAACAGGTGAGTTACTGATTCGAATCAGTCTGATCAGATCCGAATCAGCAAATTCAGAATCAAATCAAATCGAGAGCTTGTGAAACAAGAAATCTGTATTGAAACCCAGCTCCAACCACATACTTCACAAAAAAAAAAAAAAAAATCCAGACAGAACTGGGAGGCCGAGACAAACAGAGACAGCCTTTAAGTCAGACTAAATTACCACTGTCTGAATCTCACACCTGTTCTCTGCCTTTTTTTCTCAGAGCTATAGATAAGCTCAGAACACCTTGACCTTTTTAATGGAGACCAATTGACCGTGGGCTCTTTCTTATAAGTGCACAAACACTGTATGCTGTCTGTTTTGTTTGATATTCATGAGATAGCTCAGAAGAACCCTCCAGCCAGATAATTGGAATTTTAATTATGCATGATATTAACCTTGAAACAAAAACAATGCTATTCTATTACCCCTGTGATGTTGTCTGTCTTGCAGTGATTCCATGAACCATTTCATTCAGAATTGACTCAGTCTGTCAAAATGGCTTCAGCTGCAGGCAAAGTGTGCTGCAGGACACTTTTATGAGACAGTCATTTTGCAGATTAATTCCTTTTATATCACATCTTTTACAGAACAAAGAGAAAAACAAGAAAACAAGACAAGAAAGGGTGAAAAATACAGAGAATCAAGAATGAGAAATAGTAGATAGACAGAGAGGTGGTAGCTGCCCCCACATTGGATGGAAAAGAAAAAAAATCCTCCTTCATTATTCAACTAATGACTCAGATTGTTCCATTATACTATAGCAAAAATTTCACAGAGTATTCGAGCTCTCTGTGCCATGAGAGCACTTGCCATCATGAGACTGTTAATACCAGCTTGTTATCCTGAACTAACAAGTCTTGGGAAAAAAAATGATTCTGTTGCATACATCAGTTCAATCTTCTTGCTACATTATATATACATATTTTGCATACATGGACACCCCTATATAGCTGGGGTTCTCAGCTCTGACACATGAGGTCCACTTTCCTACAGAGTTTATCTCAACCAAGCACATCTGAACAAGCTAATCAAGGTCTTGGGGATCACTAGAAAGTTACAGGCAGATGAGTTTGATCAAGGAGTTTGATCAAGGTTGGAGCTAAACTGTGCAGGAAAGTGGACCCTGAGGGCCAGTGTTGAGAAGCCCTGCTGTATATATTCTTCCTATAGAAGGACACTGAAAATGATAACAAAGTTCGGTGAGTCAGATATTGATTCATAATCACTCTGGGGGATTCAGTTTAGTAAATGATTCATCAGACTGATTTTTCATTAATGGAAATATTAATTAAAATAACCAAATAATTTGTTCATGATGCAGATTACACTAGTCTCGTTACTGGAATCACTAAAACAAACCTGTTCGTAACAATTATTTGTTTGTGAATCAGAATATTAGTCTTGCTGTGTTTATGATTCATTAAAAAGCACAGTGAATTCGTGAACACTGGTCACGCTGTATGTTGATGATTCATTAAAAATAATTAATTCATAAGAGTAATTCATGATGTGTTCACACTCGTAATTCAGTTCTCTTGGTTCTTTTGGTCTGGAACAAAAAAGAAAATAATGCATTTTGTCCTTTAGCGCTCACAATGCCAAGTTCTATTATGAAACTCTAGATGGCGCAAGCTGATGCGTCGTTAACGCAAACTGATGATATTCACAGTGTTAAGCTACTTGGCACAAGATGATTGGTTCATGTTGCATACGAAGCCAATAAGCTTGCTGCTCTACATTTAAATGGCTGGTTGGCACTCACTAGAACATTTTGCAGTGCGCTTTCAGAGTTCCTCTGAAACCCTCCACCTTCCCCAGCTCCACCTGTATAGATCTGCTATGGGTTATTCTATATGCTATCTGTGCAGCAGCAGTATGTCTTAAATACTCACAGCACCGAATAAGCATATGTATTGGCAGTAGCAAGTTCCTGTACTTGCTTTACAGTAGCAGCAATAATCTACAACACTAATAAACAACAGCAGGGGCAATTCAGCAGCAGCATAGCAGATCTATTCCGCAAAGACCAAATACATTAACATTGTCATATTCATTAACATGCTAAAATCTTCCAAGAGTTTAACACCGAACCTAAAGATACAAAACAAAAGGCATAAAGAAATGGTCACAACCTGATTGGACAGCTTTTTTATTTCACGACGAAACTTACCGAACATTCAAAATAGCTTACAAATTGTGTAATGGAGTTAAAATAACATGAGGAATTCCGCCGCTGCACACACAAATGAAGATCTACTGCAAGGAGATGGCGGTTCTGATGCCTGTACTGAACTGTAATGGGCAACATAGCTCCTATGATGAGAAGAGAAGATTTTGGTTCACTTTGTCTTGGCTCTTGGTCTTTGGTTCATGTTGCATTCATATTTCAGAGTTTGTTTGGAAGCAGACCGAGACCCTGGTCCAGGTTTGCTTGTTTGGTGCGCACAAATGTTTGGATGTCAGCATTCACACTTACATTTAAATGAACCGCACTAATAGCAATTGCATTGTTTCATTAAAACGAACCAAACCTGCCAAGTGTGAACACACTCCTAGTACAAAAATAAGCCACATCCGTATTTTCCTTTTACCCCATCTCCATTATCTGTCTCTTTCTGTCAAAACTGGCTTTTCCTCACAGCAGCAGGACAATGCAACACAGAACATCATGTCACAAAAAATAGCTGGGTTGCCCCAGGATCACAAACCTTGAAGTTGCCTTGAATCTCGAATCTCGATTTTTCTCAATATTTCTTTTTACTTCACTAATATTTAAAGCTTTTCTGCAAATTTTTGAGGTATAGAATACATATTTATATTTGTTCGATAAATTGTACTAAATACTTACATTTACATATATAAATTAATTTTATTAGAGACTTACATTAGACATTCATTACTGGTTATCAGAGGGCCTGGAATAGTCTTCAAGAAGTGTCCCAGGAGATAGTCCTGTTAGCAAAGTGACATTTGGTGTAGCTTTTGGGAGCATGTAATTATTATATTCATAAGTCATTATAATAACAGAAGTGGTGTTTGTTTAAACCCTATAATCTAGTCCCTAATGTTTGCCAGTGTCATTTAAGCTGGTGACAACAGGACTGATGTGATTGTCATCTGCTAATTAGTGCTTTGTTGATGTGTAAATCCGAGATGAAACATACCAGTGAGAAGAGCTGTGCTTTAATGGTGTGGTTTGATCTACACTTAAAAAGGCTTCAAATAAAACATTATTTTATTAACTCATGTGAAGCATGTTGGTGCTGAAGGTTTCAAGTTCTTCAAACGAACAAACAAACAAACACTGAATTTTTTTTTACAAAGTTTTAGAATTTGTAATTATCACTCTTTGGGCCTATTCAGAGAAGAAGAGTTTTTTTTTGTCTGAGGAGTGTGTACTTAGTGATTTTTAATCCCACATTTGAAAGAAAATTAAATTAAAGTTAATAAGTCTGATAGAGTCTGATAACAAACTACTGAGGCTGTAATTCACTGCACTCTTAATTATACAGTTAGGTCAATATGTATTTGGACACAGGCACAATTTTTATTATTTTAGCTGTTGACCAAAACATATTCAAGTTACAGTTATATAATGAATATGGGCTTAAAGTGCATACGCTGAGCTTTAAATTGAGGGTATTCTCATCAAAATTGGAGGAAAGGTTAATGATTACAGCTCTTTAATACGTACCTCCCCCCTTTTTCAAGGGACCGCAAGTAATTGGACAAATGACTCAAAAGCTGTTTCATGGACAGACGTGGGCTATTCCTTCATTATTTCTACATCAATTAAGCAGGTAAAAGTTCTGGAGTTGATTCTAAGAGTGCCATTTGCATTTGGAAGCTGTTGCTCTGAATCACGTGGTCAAAGGAGCTCTCCATGCAAGTGAAACAGACAATTGTTAGGCTTCAAAAACAAAACAAATCCATCAGAGAGATAGCAGGAACATTAGGAGTGGCCAAATCAACAGTTTGGTACATTCTGAGAAAAAAAAGAACGCACTGGTGAGCTCAGCAACATAAAAAGGCATGGACGTCCACGGAGGACAACAGTGGTGGATGATCGGAGGATCCTCTCCATGGTAAAAAAAAACCCTTTCACAACATCCAGCCAAGTGAAGAACACTCTCCAGGAGGTAGGCGTGTCACTGTCAAAGTCTACAATCAAGAGAAGACTTCACAAGAGCAAATACAAAGGGTTCACCACAAGGTGCAAACAAGGCCAGATTAGACTTTGCCAAAAACATCTAAAAAAGCCAGACCACTTCTGGAAAAGCATTCTTTGGATAGCTGAAATTAAGATAAACCTCTACCAGAATGACAGGAAGAAAAAAAGTATGGAGAAGGCTTGGAACTGCTCACGAGCCAAAGCATACAACATCATCTGTGAAACATGGTGGAGCAATGTGATAGCATGAGCATGCCTGGGTTCCAGTGGCACTGGGTTACTGGTGTTTATTGATGATGTGACAGAGGACAGAAGCAGCCGGAAGAATTCTGAAGTGTATGGGGATTCAATCTCTGCACATGCAGATTCAGTCAAATGCAGCAAAGTTGATTGGGCAGCACTTCATAGTACAAATGGACCATGAACCAATACATACCGCAAAATCAACCCAGGAGATTTTGAAGGTAAAAAGTGGAATATTCTGCAATGGCCAAGTCAATCTCCTGATTTCAACCAGATTGAGCATGCATTTCACTTGCTGACGACAAAACTAAAAGCAGAAAGACCCACAAACAAACAACAATTGAAGTCAGCTGCAGTAAAGGCCTGGCAAAGCATCACAAAGGAGGAAACCCAATCTTTGGTGATGTCCATGTGTTCCAGACTTAAGGCAGCCATTGCCTGCAAAGGATTCTCCACAAAATATTAAAAATGAACATTTTATTTATAATTATATTTATTTGTCCAATTACATTTGAGACCCTGAAAATGGGGGGACAGTGTATAAAAATGGTTGTAATTCCTAAGCATTTTATATTTTTGCTCAACCCCTTGAATTAAAGTCTGCACTTCAATTTAATCTTGATTGTTTCATTTTAATTCTATTCTGGTGGCGTACAGAGCTGAAATTATTGCATTTTCCCCCCAGACATTTTGGGGATATACACACACACACACACACACACACACACACATACATACATATATATACATGGACTTGGACTGTCATTTGGGTGATGATTGTGGAAATGTTCACATTTCTTTTTTTTTGTAGCCAAGACTTTACATGTTCATACAACATCTTTCAACACAGAGACTCAATAAAATAAACCTTCCCTTAGATATATCCACTGCTGTAAGAAGTGTTACAACTGCCCTCCTCTATTCTATATTTAGCTAAGCAATGGATTGGACAATTTGATGGCTGACAAAGGATGTCTTGTCTCTCTTTATGGCATTTTAGTGCAATCAGACATGTACTGAATATGCTCTTTTGTTTCATCAGTGTGTTGTTAAGATGTGGGACGCATTCTCTATGACTGAATACAGCTTGATGAGTGTTCTCTCTTTAAATGTCTCCAGTATGTCAAAGGAAACTATGAAGGAATTGAAGTTTTTCCTTCAGGTCACTTGCTTTGATACAGTACTGCTGCCTTGCAGGAAAGATGGCACTGACCTGTGATGAAGCATTTCCATGCATTTCCAGCCAACACCAGTGACACACAGTCAAAACTTTCCCAGGAAGCACATCTAACTCTGACCATTCATCTCCCGGTTGTCCATGTTGTGGGCCAGAGGTTTTGCACAAAAAGGGTCAGATTAGAATATTCTTTTTGAGGAGGCTTTGGACATTTCTTTCTGGAGTTTCCAGCTGGGAGCTCCGGTCACAGACACACCTGTTATTACTGTCTGTGTGTCAAAAAGAAAGTTTTTTTTTTTTTCCATTTTAAACTTCTTGGTGTCAAAGGCAGATGCCCTCTTTCTCTTTCAGTCTCTCTCTTATCTTTCCCAGACCACCTGATGCTGGAAGACCAGTTGAGCTGCCTCTCTTCCCATCTGCTCTAGCAGTCCCTCGCTTCCCAGGCAATGACAGGCGCTGTTGCTGTGGTGATGGATGACTTTGTGTCGAGTGGCAGAGTTGGAGGGTCTTAGGTGAAACCACCTGTCTACGAAGGAAAGCAAGAACATAAGAGAGAAAAAGAGAGAGGGCATCTTTCTCTGTTTGACTGACAGTCTATTGCAGGGATCCTCAAATCTGGCCCACGAGATCCACTTTCCTGCATAGTTTAGCTCTAACCCTAATCAAACACACCTGAGCAAGCTAATCAGAGTCTTCAAGATCATTAGAAAATCACAGGTAGGGGAGTTTGATCAGGGTTGGAGCTAAACTCTGCAGCACACTGGCCCTCCATGGCAAGATTTGAGGAACCCTGGTCTATTGTTTTTGTTCCTCTTTTCTTCCCACCACTGCATTTCTCATTATTTTTTTCATATGAATTTAAACTAAGCCTGCTATACAAAAACAGAGTTTCCATCATTAGGGCCAGAGCACCAATGGTGTGAGGACTCTATTGGAATTGCTCAGTTTCTTCTTCTTCTTCTTCTCCAAAGTGAATCGCATTTTTGAGGGTCTAAACATGCTCCAAAACTCATAAAACTTTGCAAACACATCAGAACTGGCGAAAATTTACATCTGATATGGTTTTCAGAAGTGGGTGTGGAAAAATGGCTCGATAGTGCCACCTGTAAAATTTCAATGGAGTGCGCCTCGAGCTACATGTACGAAAATCAGTACACACATGTAACACACCATTACCTACTAAAGAGTCTCTTGGTACAAAATCCAAAACCCAACAGGAAGTACGTTATTTTGAATTTTCTGTATGATTTTTGTGCAGTTTTTGCCATTTCCAGGCCTCGTACTTTGACGAACTCCTCCTAGTTTTAACTGGATCATCTTCAAATCTGCTATCCTGCTTTGATAGGAGTTCTGTCCTGAACACATACCCATGCCCATGGTTGGCAACAGGAAGTTTCCTGGTTAACACTCTTATGGACTCCTAGGAACATATTAAAATGTGTCAACGTGTTAGATAGGCTGGCAACATGCTAGAAACATAAGGTGTGTCCCAAATCGCAAACTTATGCACTATTCTGTGAAGTTTTGTAGTATAAATAGTGTGAGTAGTGCATTCACACTGAAAATTCCAAAAAGAAAAAATAAACTTTAAATACCTGGATGATGTACTTAAATAACCGAAAAAAAGTGTGGAATGTTGGACACTTCATGCACTCAACTGTCGCAGCTTTAATTACGTAGCGAAGGGGGAGGGGCTATCAGACTCCGATTATGAATGACAAAATAACCTTATATAATTCATACACTACATGATTGAGTACATAGTGTATAAGTGCATAGTGTATAGTGCGTCATTTGGGACGCAGCTATACTAAGTGCTAAAGCATGCTATTAATACAGTGAAACAGGAAGTTACTGTAACTCAGGCATGCAGTGTTCAATCTGCCCCAAATTTAACAAGTTTGACAAGAGTCCTGTCCTGAACACATCTACATGCCAAGATTCAGTTATAGTTATACGCCACCTACTGGCAACAGAAAGTGACATGTTTCACACTGTGATGCACTATTAGCAACACAGTAAAATATGCCATTGTGTGCTAAACATGATAGAAATATGCTCAAACATGCTAGCAACACTTACTAAGTGCTAAAGCATGCTATTAATACCATGAAACCGGAAGTTGTTGTAACTCATGCATACAATGCCCAATCTGCCCCAAACGTCACATGTTTTATAAGAGTCCTGGCCTGAACACATCTAAAGGCCAATGTTCAGTTATAATTATAGCGTCACCTGCTGGAAACAGGAAATGACTTGTTTCACACTAACTTAAACATGCAATGTCTGATCTGCCCTAAACTTCACATGTTTGATAAGAGTCCTGGCCTTAACACATCTAAAGGCCAGTATTCCATTATAAGCATAGCGCCACCTGCTGGCAACAGGAAATGGCTTGTTTTACACTATCTAGCTCCGGCCCACACAACCAGCTTTTGCTTGGCCCATATAACGCAATGAATTATGGTCCTAGTGTAGACCAGGTCTGGATTCCAGACAAGGGCCATAACTGGCCCAAGTCTCAGCCAAGATAATTACCCATAACGGGCCCTGAATTGGGCCAGATCAAAATGTAACATTGGAACCAAAACACAACCTTAAGTAAACCATATCAACACCAATCTTTAACCAGAAAGCCCAAAACTGAGCCACACCTGAGCCTGATCCACAGGTGAACTAAACCTGGCAGCCAAAATATGGGCCACAAAAGGGCCATGACAGATCCATATCTCAGCCACCTGTATGACCATAGCTGGCCCTATTCTGGTCCTATATGCTGGACCAGATGGGTTCCACGTCAGCCTCAACAAAACCATAACCAAGCCACTTGATACACACCCCTCTCAGATGAATAGTCACAAAAACGACAGTACTCCTTGTGAGTGAGAAGTCTGGTGTGGAGGCTGGATCTGGAACTGACTTCTGTCCAGGTTATCCGTCTTCACGAACTGCCCTGAAATATTTCCTTCTAGAAATCCAAATCTCCGTCCCAAGATTATTCCTTACATGTTATATGAGCCAGGTCATGTGTATCTATTAACTGTACAATCTTGTATACATTTTCCCTCTGCTTTCTCCAGCCATTGTATTCCAGTCCTGTTCAGTCTGTTGTGTTTAATGCAGAGCCGGCAGTGACAGACAGTTTAATCACAGGAACTGTGGCTGTGCAACCATCACACAGAAGGACAAGTTTACCACTGAGTACCAGACAGGTTGCAACAGAGCTGCCGACAGCACATTCGTCATGCTTTATAGGAGAATCACTCACCTCAGATTCCTCTCATTCCTTTACAGAAACACTCACAATGTACAAAGAATCCAACCTCAATTATAATATAATAGAATAGACCAACATAGCAATTTTTCTCTGGCCCAGCTCCAGCCCACACAACCAGCTTTTGCTTGGCCCACATACCGCAATGAATTACGGTACTAATGTGGACCAGGTCTGGATTCCAGACAAGGGCCACACATGGGCCATAACTGGCCCAAGTCTCAGCCAAGTTAACTACCCATAACTGGCCCTGAATTGGGCCAGATCAAAATGTAACATTGGAACCAAAGCACAACCTTAAGCAAACCATATCAACACCAATCTTTAACCAGAAAGCCCAAAACTGAGCCACACCTGAGCCTGATTCACAGGTGAACTAAACCTGGCAGCCAAAATATGGGCCACAAAAGGGCCATGACAGAGCCATATCTCAGCCACCTGTTTCCACTCAACAAAACCATAACCCACCCCTCCCAGATGAATAGTCACAACAACGACAGTATTCTGAACAAATATTTAATCATGTTTAATCAGCAAACCAAGTTCAATGAATCTCACACCTAACATGCTTATTTGTTTTGCTTGGGCAGTGTGTTCACCCTGTTGGAGTATGGCAGTGTGAATTGGCTTTTAGGTGCTTTGGAAAACAAAACAAAAAACAGTAAAAATATATATTTTTTTTTAATGTTTACGCAATTAACACAAAATTCTTAAATAAGGTACTTTCTCTATTTTTGCAATATTCAAGTGTTCATGTCCCTGAATAATATCTGCATGCACCCAAGTCTGAAGAGTACACATAATATCTAGTAGACAGAAATCCTTGTGAGTGAGAAGTCTGGTGTGGAGGCTGGATCTGGAACTGACTTCTGTCCAGGTTATCCGTCTTCACGAACTGCCCTGAAATATAATTCAAACAAACAATGTAGTGTGAGGCTCTTACATTCACAATGCTCATTTTGGCCTTGGTGTTGAAGTGTGCAGAAAATTCTGCCGGACTGAAATTTAGTCTTTGGTGAACAGTCTTCAAGAGTCCAAATCAGATTTTAAGTTTTATGTACCTTTCAGGCTCGCGTGAGGTTTCCACAAGCAACAAAGTCTACTTGAACAAACACTTCACTAAAGTTTAGAAAATACAGACCGTTACAGTTTGAAGTGAGGTATGTTCACAGTACTCTGGTTCTGTCTTACCGTTATTAATTTTAATTTCAAAGATCTTTTTTTATTATCATCTGTGTCTTTTTTCCAATTATGATGGACCCCTCTGTAGGTTGTTGTGTATGAAGTGTCCTCAGTTCAGGGTTAAACAAGAAAGTTCAAAACGTGTTTGAAATAGTTTCAGCCCATTAGTTCATGTAAGTGACGTCACCGATTGGCCCCACAGTGCAGACTTTTAGGTTACATTAAGTCGCTTATAGTTACTTCCATTTATCTATTGACAAAGTACCAGCAAAACATTTACCAACTATCAAAACCACTCATCTCTACATAAAATGTGATTAAACGCTCAAACTTTCATTAATAAGAGCTCAAATGTGTTTGAAATAGTTTCAGCCCATTAGTTCATGTAAGTGAAGTCACCGATTGACCCCACAGTGCAGACTTGTAGGTTAAATTAATTAGCTAAATAGTTACTTCCATTTATCTATTGACAAAGTACCAGCAAAACATTTACCAACTATCAAAACCACTCATCTCTACATAAAATGTGATTAAACGCTCAAACTTTCATTAATAAGAGCTCAAATCTATAGTTAGCTTACCTCTAATAGTTAGCCTCTATAGCTAGTTAACGGTTGTGATGCTAACGGTCTTTTTGAAGACACTAAACCATTCAAAGTTTATTTCATTCACATTTAAAGTAAAGATTCAACGGAAACGTGTCAATTAAAGAAAGTGTCAGGAACGGTTGTATGTATTATTTGTGTAATTGTAGGGACTAAACTTACCTGAAAGCAGTGAAAACAGCAGAGAGACGGACTCTCGCTACTTGTCAGCTGAGTGAGTTGATGCCCCGTTTCCATAGTAACCCCCTCCGCTCCAGTTTAAATGCGATTTGAATGCTAAACGCGCGCGCCCATTAAAAAACAGCAAAGTCACGCATTTACATAAATAGTTCATAAAAGTCAAATAAAATGTCCTGAAACTACATCATGTATTGTTTAAGGGGATAGTAGGCCTACATCAAACTGTAAATTGAATGTGTATATGAAAGCAGTGAATGCAAAACATTGTTTGAAGTCAATTTATATATATATATATATATAACAAAAGGATATACTTTTCTATAATATAAGATATAATATAATATATCATATAATATCATATGAGTCATGAATATAATTTCACATATATGTAAACACATAATTAAACACGCAACATGAGCTTTATGTTATGCATTTAAAAAATATATATTTCAATATATTTAACAGTGTTTCTCATATACTGTATGTGAATATATTACCATTCTGTATGGGAAAACATTGGGATTTTACTAAAAATATTTGAAATGGATTCTAAATATGGGTCAAGATCAGCCATACTTATGTGGCCCACATATTTATATTTGACATCTGGGCCATGTCTTGTGTGCCGTCTTAAACCTGGTACCATCTCTGCCAAACCCGGGCCATGTTTGGCCCACATGCTATATGCCAGTGCCGAATGAATGCCAGCTGTGCCAGAGGCATGCCAAATCTGGGCCAAATTTGTTTTGCTGACTTGGTTACTTCTACGAACGACCTCTGCTTCCACACAACGACTACTACTACTACTTCTTTGTGCGTATTCAACGTAGCGACGATGCAAGCTGCCTCTAAAAACACGAGGAAGAAACGAAGAAGAACAACAGTGACGAAACGCACTGTAGAGTAGTTTGTCCATTTAGGACTACTGTAGAAACATGGCGCCACAAAATGGCGATTTAACCATGGAGGGGGACCTGCGGTGTATGTAGATAGAAATGGCTTATTCTAAGGTAATTAAAAAATAACGGTGAATTTTGTAAGGTATTTATACACCACTGAAAACATAGTTTTGTACGTTACATTGCATTTCTGTAAACAGATTCTCAAAAATATTACACATTGCACCTTTAACACACATCTGGTCAGGGCTCGAGCTGACAAATAATCCACTTTATCTTGATTGGACTAATCTAGCCTTGCATAAATCATGTGACGCGGATATTCTGGATTGACCACTAAAAATGCTGTTGTTTTATTGGACTGCTCTGTCTGTCTCTCTCATTTGTCTCGGAGAGCAGTGAGAAACGTCAGCCCGAGGCACGGCCCAATCGATCAGGGCTGTACTTCGCCTGATTGGTGGCTGCGGAGATTGGGGCGAACCGATAGCCATGGCGATAGTAGTGACAGGCAGCGTGCAGTGACATGGTTGCTGTGACAGACCCTCATTAGCCCGTTGCCATGGGAGACGGTGGGGTTTCTGGGCTTGAAGTGGAGAGAAAGGGAAGGAATCATGCAAGATGCAACAGATGTAAATAAAATGGCCACAAGGGATAAAAATACCAGATTTAATTTACAGCTCATATATGATTTGAAAGGGCTGCCACATTAATTTCCTTCTTATGTACATGCTCTGATCAAAACAATCCAGGCAGGAGAGCAGATATATTTAAATGAATCTTAATGAGCAGGAGATTTTCTCACTGTTCCTAGCGTGTTTGGTTTAAATAAGATGATTTGCTGTCTGTTGTGGGCTTTGATGAGCTGTGACAGTGTGTTAATTTGTATCTCTCCTGCACCTGCAGTCTGTGAGTATGTGGAAGTGTTTCTCCATGTGGGTGTTTGTGTTGTGAGTAGTTGCTTACCAGTGACTCTTATTGATAAGGAATGAATGGCAGTAATTAGGATAGGAAGTATAGCTAATTGCACGTGAGGGCACATGGTAGACTGTGTGTGTGAATGGCCTCTTGAGCAACTGAACATTTCAGGCCTGTAGAAAGTGGAATGCACAAATGTATTAATTAAAGGGGTCATATGATGCTATTTTAAAGATCATTATTTTGTGTATTTGGTGTAACAGAATATGTTGACATGCTTTAATGTTCAAAAAACCCATTATTTAAAAAAAAACTGTACATTATTGTAGGTCTTCTATCCCCCGCCTCTCTCAAACGCGTTGTTTTCAACAAAGCCCCCTCCTTTGACAAGCGCAGTCTGCTCTGATTGGCCAGCTCACCCAGTGCATTGTGATTGGCCGAACACCACAAGCGCGCGTCGGAAATGTAATGTGCCTTACCATAATCAAGACAGTTAGTAATGTTGTTAGTTTTACCATTAGTTCAAGCCCGAAAGGGCAACAGAGTCGCGTGACAGACACAGTGATGATGCAGTACACAAGCCGCGGTTAACTTCCTGAGACCCTGTGACCTCTTATGAGGACATTATATTTTGGTGTATTTCTCTGAGACTATACATGCCACAGTTTTAAGACTGGATGTCCTGTACAGAGCACATTCAGACCTTTTCAGAGATACTAAATTTTTGGATGTTTCACCATGACCACTCCCTCTCCTTGGTCTTCAGATATGTCACCTGGAAATTTAAGAACAGGGAGAACATAAAGACCTTCAGACAATTGAAGCTAAATCTGCAAATTCTACTGTTGGTGTCAGGGATTCATCACAGTCACTGCAGTCACCAGCCAGGATAATCACCCGATCACAGTCACCTGAGTTTTAATCACCCGCACCTGCGGTCACCAATCAAGCCACACTACAAATACACACACATCACAGTCACTCACTGTCCGGTCTACTGTTCACTCCTACGAACTTCTCTGGACTCTCTCGCTGCCAAATTCTCCTAGAACGACTTACCTGTTGTTCCTCCCACGATCCTCCAACGACTCCGTGGTAACGGCTCCACGATCTCCATTGTAACCGGCTAACGATCCTCTCCATCAGAACTCAGATAAGCACCCAGGAACCATGCACTGTGTTGACATTCACCTGCCTTGAACTCACCTCTTCCAGTTATCCACTTACCCAGTCAATAAACCATCCTGTTTTGCACTAACCTGTTGTGTCTGGCCTTGCTTTGTGACAGAAGACCGGACCTTAACAAATACCTCCATGGATCCTCGACCTCCCTCACCCGCATAAGTCCTGGGGGAGCTGGTAAACGCCCTCCGGGCTTCTCTGCTTCCTCCAGCAACCCCCCAATCTGCCTCTGTAAGTCCCATGGCCATGCCTGCTTCCTACGCGGGTGACACAGTCTGTTACGCCCGGCATGGGTTCCCCAGTACCAGAGCCAATGCCAGTCGACACCTCCCGACTCACCCCTTCTGAACATGCTCGCCGTCTCACGGTAGGTCTATGCCTTTACTGCGCGGCAGCGGATCATTACCTTCAGACCTGCCCCGTCAGACCCCCACGTCCTGCGGTGAGTACCCTCCAACTAATCAGGACCTGCCCAGTCAGACCCCCACGTCCTGCGGTGAGTACCCTCCAACTAGACCCTGTCATTTCCACATTGTCTCTGCTATCTGTACAACTACTTACCCCAGAATGTTCTGTTTCAGTCCCTGCCCTCGTCGACTCGGGCTCCTCGGGCAATTTCATATCCCAGGACCTATTGAATCGTCTCCATCTGCCCCGGAAACGTCATACCCAGGAGCTCCGAGTAGAGACCATCCAGGGAAAGCCGCTAGGATGGGGGTGGGTGAAATATCGAGCACCGACATTAAAGCTCAGGATTGGAACTCTACACGAGGAGGAGATCACGTTCCTGGTACCGGAGGGACCCACCGTGGATATCATCCTGGGACGCCCCTGGCTAGTTCTCCATTCTCCAGAGATCAGATGGGACTCGTGTGAAGTGACACGCTGGAGCGAGCACTGTCACCGCAACTGTCTCAAGTCATTATCCACTCCGCTCCCAGGAACTCACTCAGCTCAAGTTGCATCTATCCTCATCGAAAGTCCCGAACCTTGGGAGAAGGTCATGGTCCCATCTGACTACTTGGCGTTCCAGGATGTCTTCAGTAAGCAGGCAGCCACCCAGTTACCACCTCATCGGCCATGGGACTGCGCCATCGACTTGCTGCCTGGAGCAAAACTCCCCAAGGGTAGAGTATACCCATTGTCCATCCCGGAGCACAAGGCGATGGAGGAATACATCAAGGAGGCTCTTAACCAAGGATTCATCCGACCTTCCACGTCACCAGGTGCATCCAGTTTCTTCTTCGTTTCAGATGGACCAGGGGAAGGTTGACGCAGTCAAGGAGTGGCCTCTTTCCCAGACGGTAAAGGAGCTCCAGAGATTTCTAGGATTCGCTAACTTCTACCGTCGATTCATCAAGGATTTCAGTTCCCACACTGCTCCTTTGACTTCCATGCTCCGGGGAAAACCCAAGTCCCTGTCCTGGACCACCAGCGCCCACGAAGCTCTCACAAAGCTCCGAAGAGCCTTCAGCACGGCCCCCATCCTTCATCATCCTGATCCAGACATTCCATTTATAGTGGAGGTGGACGCCTCCACCACCGGCGCAGGGACCGTGCTGTCCCAACTGTACGGTGAGCCTCCTCGCCTCCAGCCTTGCGCATACTATTCTAAGAAACTGACCCCAGTGGAGCAGAATTATGACGTTGGCAACCGGGAGTTGCTGGCTATCAAACTCGCCTTGGAGGAGTGGCGGCACTGGCTGGAGGGAGCGAACCACCCATTCACCATGATTACCGACCACAAAAATCTTCAGTACCTCAGAGAAGCCAAGAGACTTAACCCTCGCCAAGCCCGCTGGGCATTGTTCTTCACCAGATTTCAGTTCACCATCAAACCGGGAGTTGCTGGCTATCAAACTCGCCCTGGAGGAGTGACGGCACTGGCTGGAGGGAGCTAACCACCCATTCACCGTGATTACCGACCACAAAAATCTTCAGAACCTCAGAGAAGCCAAGAGACTTAACCCTCGCCAAGCCCGTTGGGCATTGTTCTTCACCAGATTTCAGTTCATCATCACCTATCGTCCCGGAAATCGTAACACTAAAGCCGATGCCCTCTCAAAAGCCGATGCCCCAGCCATGATTGTAAGCCCCATACAATGGAACATCGAGGACATTCGGGCCGCCACTCTCACGGAACCTGCTATGCCGGGAGGCCCAGAAGGGAAAACGTATGTGCCCACTTCCCAGCGACAATCCCTTCTGGGCTCAGTGCACAATGTACCGGGCTCTGGACACCCAGGCAGCCAACGGACCCGCCCCTGCCGATCCCCAAATCAACCCTGGTCCCACCTGGGAGTCGATTTTGTAACAGACTTGCCCAACTCAGATGGGTATACCTGCATCTTGGTCGTGGTAGATCGGTTCTCTAAAGCCTGTAAACTAATCCCCCTCAAAAGACTTCCCACCACTCTCGACACTGCAGAAAACTTATTCACCCACGTCCTGGACTCGCGGCGACGGGGTGGTCGGCTGGAATACCTAGTCGATTGGGATGGGTATGGACTGGAGGAACATTCCTGAGTGGCCAGGGACGACATTCTGGACCCGTTGCTTCTAGAGGACTTCCATCACATTAGTACCTGGAAATTTAAGAACAGGGAGAACATAAAGACCTTCAGACAATTGAAGCTAAATCTGCAAATTCTACTGTTGGTGTCAGGGATTCATCACAGTCACTGCAGTCACCAGCCAGGATAATCACCCGATCACATTCACCTGAGTTTTAATCACCCGCACCTGCGGTCACCAATCAAGCCACACTACAAATACACACACATCACAGTCACTCACTGTCCGGTCTACCGTTCACTCCTACGAACTTCTCTGGACTCTCTCTCTGCCAAATTCTCCTAGAACGACTTACCTGCTGTTCCTCCAACGACTCCGTGGTAACGGCTCCACGATCTCCATTGTAACCGGCTAACGATCCTCTCCATCAGAACTCCGATAAGCACCCAGGAACCATGCACTGTGTTGACATTCACCTGCCTTGAACTCACCTCTTCCAGTCATCCACTTACCCAGTCAATAAACCATCCTGTTTTGCACTAACCTGTTGTGTCTGGCCTTGCTTTGTGACAGCATGTTCATTCATATCTTTTTTTTTTTATGTCCTCTACCGGGGACATAGCATAATTTATGAATGAAATATCTTTTTTTTTTTTTTTTTAATCTTTTTTTTTACTTTTTTTTTATGCTCTAAACAATGTAAAGACATGAATGAAAATCTTTTCTCGGGTCTTCAGAGTTTAAGACAGCTGACTTGCTATGATTTCTGACAGGCAGTTCACTCTCCTGTGATGTGACCCTGTTCCCCTCTCACACACACACACACACACGACGCGTTACTCTGCGCTGCGCAAAACTCCGCATTTGAACAGTCAATGGCAAATACTTAAACTTAATAACAAAACATACTTACAGTCGCTGATTTAACCAATGATTCCTAATTGCATCTACTTCCGGAAGGCCAAATAAAGTGCTTTTGCTTTGGCACTGAATCACACAGCGTCTCCCTGACATGGCTGCATCAACACTACTGCGTTCCTGAAACCACACCTTCTTTCTTTGCGTGCACATTTGGGCGGCATTATGCTAATATTTCCACATAGTGACGTAGATATGTGGGGGCGTGTTAGAACGAGCCGTTTTAGGTAGGTGTGGCTGACTCTTAACTTTAATAAAGAATATCTCTTTGGATTTGAGACTTTAGTCTTTGCAACTTTACAGATCTTCTTTATGCACCAAGAGCTTGTAACACTCCAAAGAGAAAGGAAAACTTTAAATCGCATTATATGACCCCTTTAAAAACAGCTTGTTTCGATAGCCTTTTGTACACCTTGTCCTATTATGTGGTTCCTCTTCATTTTAACCTTCGTTTATAAAAAGCCCTTCCAGTTAATGACGGAGACTGACAGGAAAACAATAGCAAATATATGACAAGCGAAGCAGCTTTTGTTTTAAAAGTAGTGTCAAGTGTGTGGTGTAAGTGATCTCATGGCAAGGCTAAGGGAAAAAGTACATCTGTTTTCTTCATGATAACTATGGGTATAGCTGTGGGAGAAAAGACTTACATTTTGGGAATTTTGTGGGATAAAATAAAATAAAATAACTGTTACCTATTATTGTCATTCAGACAGTAAATGCATCATATGAAGGTAAATACATTTACTATAACTACTATAAAGAGTTTGCAGGCACAGGTATTCACTGATACATTTAAACTTCTAAACCAGATAAAAATACCAGTAGAAACCAGAATATATTGTGATGCTTGTAAATGGGACTAAATGTATATAAAACTAGTACATATTAAATAGATGATATAACGCTACATTTATATGGGAAAAAACTCACCAATCTCGTTAATCTAATTGAACAGTGCAGACATATCAATTAGAAGCTATGAAACTTTCCATCCATAATTCAATTCAATTCAAGTTTATTTTTATAGTGCTTTTCACGATACAAATCGTTGCAAAGCAGCTTTACAGAAAATTAAGTTAATAATTGATCTATTTTACTAACATAAAACAGAATATGAAGTTAAAAGTTATAAAGTAATGGCTTCTAAGGACCGAAACCAAAATTAGATTTTTTTTTTAAAGATTTGATGCCACAGTTTCAAATAAAACCTCCAAAATTTCCAGCAGTTTAATTAAAACACTCTACAGCACAGTGACCATATGACCCTTGACATAGTCAATGCCTTTGAATAATCTGTGGAAGGTCACAAACTTTGAACCAGCCAGTGTGAATCCCGAATGACTAAATGATCTCAGAGGTCACAGGTTAACCCATAAGAACCCACGGTGACGGGGTCTTATCGTTAAGATTCACATCGTTAGTTAATCCTCGGCCCTCTTAGATTTAGTCTTATCACTAGTTTCTATCTACTTAAGAGGCCAGCAGAGCTTATGTGTGCATGCTCTCACGCTCTTTCTCTAATGGGAGATTTAAGCTGTGTGTGCAAACGTGGAGATACATATTCATTTCTGATCCAACTGCAAACCTTGCAGGCCTCTGCTGTAATCATTAGTGTATTCCAGCTGGACACGGCCAGGATGAGATGATCACACTCTTTAAATGTCAGCTCTAATGACCTGCAATACACATAACAATAATGTAACATTTCTCAGTAAGGTCAGTGTTTATATCTCGATTTAGATGCTATTTGAAGTTTTTGGGTCTGAAAGTTGATGCCTCACAGACACTTCTAAATACTGACCAAACTGTTGTGGCGTATCTTGTGCATTATATCAAGGAATGGGAATTCCTTGAATTGTAAATATTTGAATGAGTCTGGATTCTTAAAGGGATAGTTCACCAAAAATGAAAATTCTGTCATGAATTACTCACCCTCATGTCATTCCAAACATGTAAGACCTTCATTCATTTTCGGAACATAAATTAAGATATTTTTGATGAAATAGACAGCAAGGGCACTACCATGGTCAAGGACATCGTTAAAAAAAATCCATGTGACATCAGTGGTTCAACCTGAATTTCCAAAGATGAACGAAGGCCTTACAGGTTTGGAATGACATGAGGGTGAGTAAATTAATGAAATAATTTTCATTTTTGGGTGAACTAACCCTTTAATGGCTGAATTAATGATTCTTTTAGTACCTCAAAGGACTAAATATCTGGAAAATGTAAATGTAAATTTATTAACAAATTATGACATTATTTTAATTAAGAATACATTTAAAATTATTGTTTTAAAAGGTGAGTTTACAGAGTTTTTAGACATGGATGCAATCCAATAATTGGCCTTGCATGAATGTATGCACGCATATATAATGTTTGTATAACAATTCAAAACATAAAACAAATCATTATTATCAATAATAACTTTAACTGCACACTGTCATGTGAACAACCACTCACTGAACCACTTACTGTTCAGGAACTGAACTAGCGGCGTAGTTTCGTTTTGATTCACCAAGTCATTCTTTAGGGAATCAGCCTACACTAGTGGCTCTGCTTTGTTTTGATTTACTAAAAGGAACCAGCTCATTGGAGTCATTCATTCGGGACTCGGACTACACTGGTTTCTTTGTATGCTTTTGAATCACTAAAAAGAACCGACTAAAGTGTGCTGTATGTTTCTGATTAAGTAAAAGGAAATGACTCAAGAGACATTCTTTTAGGAATCAGACAGCACTACTTGTGCTGTATTTAATTTACTAAAATATCCACCTCATGAGATTCATTCGGGAATCAGACCATACTCATACTAAAAGAATGTTTGCGCGAGACCTGCTAACATAAAAAAAACAATTACATCAGAATACTTTATCATCAAGCATGTAATTAAATGTCTTCTGGTTTATTAAAGCTGTAGTGATGTGCTATACAAAATACAGCCGTGTTGACCAAGAAGGTATAAGAAACCATAAATTTTCTCTTCCCTGGGAATTGAAGAGAACATTTATAAGGAAGCTGTCGGTTGATTTTGTGTTGTCATCATTGGGCTGCTGGCCATCGTATTTGCATGACGTTTTGTGTTTGTGTGTGTGTTTCCCACCGCACTCATCTCACACTGGAATCACAACACCATGACCTTCTCACTGCATATATTACAGTGCTGCAGAGAGAGCGAGAGAATATGGAGGAGGGAGAGAGGGAGGGAAGGACCCGAAATTGAAATCTGTTTTTATCACTAGGCTCTTAAATTAAGGATTCCACAGACAGCTTGTTAGCTTCATTGTCTTGGCTCTCTTTTTCCGAAACAATTACGGAAGACAATACCTTCCTAGACTGGGCGGCTGCCAGTGGGATGGGAGCTTTTTTTTTTCCTTCTAGTGATTTCTACTGCTGGTGTTGCCACACAAATCCAGCAGAACAAAGCAGCTATGCTGAGGTGCCAGCTTATTCTCCCAGAACCCTCTCCAACACCCAGACAGCCCTCCACTGTACAAACAACTGCTGTAAACAACTGCTAATCAATCAAATCAATCATTAATCGAAACAGGATGATGACATTATCAGGAATAATGCAATGATGTAAGACCAAGTCATGAATCTTTTAAGAGATAAGCTCTCTGACATCCTTTCCAGACTGAATTATGCCCTATATTCAATCTCGAATCATTTAGAACAATGTTTAGTATTAATTAATTAACTTTATGAGCTTGTAGTTGAGCCGATTCAGATTTTCAGTTGTTACGTTTTTAGCAACACAGCACATAAACTCACATTCTTTTTTGTTCTGTTTTTCTGTCAAAGTCTTTATTATAAGCCAAAATTGCTTTCTTTTCAGACATGAACTGAAAGTGAACTGAATCAATGGACAGGTCACAGGGGCACAAACATTTTGGGAACAGACTGAAAATTAAACAACTTGTTATTGTATATGATTCTTCTGAGAAAGGTATTGTTTTTTTGCCACATATATGTGCAGTTGTGTAATATATATGATATTTACTTACATTTTTATGATTTGCGGTCATTAAAAAAGTACTCATTTTTGTGTGTCACTCAACAAGGTTTTAAATCTTAAATTCCAGTGCATTTTTAGAATGATGGTTTTTGATTTATGAATATAATAAGGTCCGTAGTTAACTTAAACATTAAAGTCTCTACAAATATTGCTTGACAACACAATTTACAAATAGTTAGAACTGAAACATGGATTTTAAAAGCATTTTGAAAGATTTTGAAAATGATGCTAATAAGCTGCTACAGACTACCACAAGGATGTGAATTTATGTACTTGAAGATTCAGACAATCAATGCAGTCCTTATATAGCAAATAATAACAAAATACAGCTTCAAAATAGCAAATTCCATAAGAAAACTGGTGAATTACAATCATGATTGATGTCATGATTGAACATAACTGTTGTTGTATTATTCTACAGTCACCATTATTGAGATTCGTGCAATAAGCTAGCTAGTGATTACTGTTTTTAGCCAATTCAATTGAATTTATTACATAAAAACAACAATATTTTATATCACAAATCTGAGTTCAGTATGTTTACTATAAAATAAAGTTAACTAATTGTGAAGACAACATTACATGGCCACAATTTCTTGGTTATCAAATATGACTCCCTGGATGATCATCTAATTGTTTTCCCATCCATCTTTCTCAGAGAACAGAGAAAAAACACAAACAAGGAAAAGAGTTATGGGATGCAGTCAACCATCTAAATCAAATGTCTACCTTTCCTGTGTAATGTGAGGTGACAGGTGCCATTCTCTGTGGGTGTTTGTGTGCGCACACATCGGCCTTCATTTTCATTATGTATTGGCAAAATGTCATTGCCAAAACTTTAAAAGCTACAACTTCAACAGAGCGACACAGTCAGCATACAAAGTTATTGAGCACTTTAAGAAATTGTGGTAGGTTGGAACTTCTTAATGGCTCCATAAAGCAGAGATCTGGGGCGCAGGAGTCACTATATCACTGTGGTTTAGCCTCACCTCCCTCACGGGGGAAACGACTGCAAAACAAATGGGGCTCAGACAAAGTCATATTTTATGGCTAACGTAAAAGTGCCCTAAAGCTGCACCAACAGCAAGACGCTGCCAATGTCAGAGAATGCGCTTCTTCAAGGATAAAGCCTTTCCCTGCATCACCACGCTTCCTCCCGCGCCAATAATTCCTGCCTCGATCCAGCAGGCAACAGACGGTATAAGAGTCATTAGTCATTTTTAGTTTCTTACACATACACCATTGGACACAGCTGAGGTTTTGAGGGGATCAAATATGACAGCAAGGTGTGTGTGTGTGTGTGTGTGTGTGTGTGTGTGTGTGTGTGTGTGTGTTTGTTTGTGTGTCTGACATAAACCGACACTCCAAATGTGGCAGCTGGTTTTTGAATGAGCTGAAAAGAAACAACAGCAGATGTTCGGTATTACAGACAGTAAATTAATGACAATAATTCCAAAAACTCCCAGACACTTATACACTCTAAAAAATGCTGGGTTAAATACAACCCAGCGCTGGGTAAAATATGGACAAACCCAGCTATTGGGTTGTTTTTACCCAGTGGTTGGGTTACTACCCAGAAGGTTGTGTTAAACATTTCACTCAACTGCTGGGTCAAAAAGTCTAGTTTAACTACACTCTAAAAAATGCTTGGTTAAATACAA